>NW_026719324.1:0-12042 GCF_029784015.1 Lycium ferocissimum | reverse complement strand
TCAAAATCTGGCAATCCCCTTTTTAGTAAAATGACCATAAATCCCACATACGATATCGAAACTTGATGATTTAGGTTGTTGTGGTTCCAAAATTAAAATACGGATATAATGGTTCAGTCGAAACACGAATCAAAGGCCGCTTGCTCAATATGGTACCCTTTATGCTCAAATCGACGTCGAAACAAAAAACAACCACCATACAACCCAAACTTATCCAAAACTCATCGGAGTATAACGAAAACTTATGTACATGTCCAAAATGATCATAAAAATTTGTTGGAACTTTCAAAACATCGACACGGGATCATCTTGACCCAATGTTGACAGTGGTCAACTCGAATTCTAACTTAACCAGTTTCTTAACTAATGACCCAAATCACACCCAAACCCTTCGAGAACCAAACTAATGATACCACTAAGTCATAAATCACCCCCGGACCTAATGGAACTGTCGGAATTCGATTACGGGCACGTTTACCTAAAAGTCAACTTCGAGTCAAATAATTTTTCACTTTAAGACCAAATTTTCTAAAAGTCATTCCGAAACCCAAAACGAGGCCTAGTGAACTGGGCCACCGGTCCCTGCAGGTCCAAATAGTACTACCATTGTCTCGGGGATGAGTCAACGGGGCAAAAACGGTAAAAATATAATAACGACCAAACGGGTCATTACATAACTTATGACTTCAATCAGAAGACGCTAGCATAGAGAATTGTAATGAAATTGTGCATAAAAGAAGAGGTGAGGTGGAAGATTGATTTCTAGGACAACAACATTTTTTTTTTAACTTTGGGAGAAAACTAATTTTGGGAGGACCAGAACGTCCCAGCAACATATATACGTGAGACCTCATTTCTCATTTGAAGTAATAATTTATTTTTTAAAGAATGTGAGTAGCAATGTTATTCAATCTTGTTACGGGTTTTGCTCAGCGTTTCGATCTCATTGTTTCGTTTTGTCGTATTATTGGATACTGGCTTTCTTAGAGGTGAAGTAAAGTGGAAGAAGAGGAGATCTTGACAAAAAAGGATGAACCGCTAAATGATTTGCGAGGTTGGACTAGAAAGGAAGCTAACAAGGTATGTAAGGTTTTCATTCTCCTTATTCTTTGGCACGAATCGAGCTATACCTATTAACGAACGTTCCATAGAAAGATTACTCCATTCTAATGCTTCCGACTTCGATGTTTCATGATTAAATATCTTATTTGATGCTTTATTTCATTGTGATCCAAGTTCTATCGAAGTTCTTGATGACGAGCATAATCACATAACGTATTCGGAGGTCACCGACCTTACGTCACTTCGAAAGGCCCAGTTATTACTTCTATGAGTTCATCATGCATTTATATATATCTATGTATGTGTGTGTGTGTATATATATATATATATATACACACACACACCGAGCTGCCCTATAGTCGGTCGGGTACCACACCTATTGTGCAACCACTGATTAGTTGGATATTCATACCGAGTACTATTATGGCCGGGTACATTTCACACCTAGTACTGTTAAGGCGGGGTACATTATGATGATGATGTTACTTTTTACTTATATATATATATATATATATATATATATATATATATATATATATATATATATATATATATATATATATGTTATATCCCGTCTTTGCATAATCGGAAAATTCGAAATAATTGTGAATTATGAGAAAGAAGGCTATGTTTGAAATTTTCTTAGTATGTGTATGTCGGTTATGGAAATTTGAACGTGAAAACACGGAGAAGGCCTAAGGGCAAAATTGGAATTTTGGAAATTTATTTCGGAAATTGCAAAATGTGATTCATGAAGATTTGGGCTCAAAAAAAAAGAAACAAGGCCCAAACAAGGGAGGCCCAACCGCCATGAAGGCCAAGCCCATGGCAAATTAATTAATTTTGCATGTGATTAATATGTATTTAAGGGCCTAACCTTCAAGAAACTTCAAGAGAAACAAAGGAAAAATCAAAAAAAGAAAGAGAAGAGAGAATCGGCCAAGAGAGAAAAGAGAGAAAGAAAAAGAAGAAAAATTCTTGGAGCTCAATTCCTTGGTTTAAAAATCCGTCCCTCTTGGAATTACTACTAAGCTCAAGTCCCTCTCCAAGATGGTATAATTAGTTGGGCAAGAAAGTGGACTTGGTGGCAAGAAGAATTTATTGGGAAAAAGGTAAGATTTCCATGTTTTATGTTATGGAATAAGTATACATGTTATGAGGATTGAAACTAGAAGAGAATCATGGAGTGGTGGTGTGTATGTGCTTAGCCGTGTATATGTATATATATAGATGTGGCCGTGTATGTACATAGTTGTGCATGAAAAATATGTTGAATATTATTGTGTAATTTAGTTGTAGTTATGGTGAAAATTGTATTGGAAATGAAAGTTGAATAAATTAGTGAAAGTTGGGAAATATGAAGTATGGCCGTGTGGTAAGCATGGTGTGGGAGGAAAATGAATTGAACTTCATTTAGTTTGTTAGTTGTGTCGTTATGATATTTGTGACGTAAAGAGAGGTTTAACGAATGGAGTCGCCATTGAAAAATGGTTGTATGTTGTTGTGGCGAATTATGTGAAATTTATATGATTTTTGTATGAATATGGAAGTAAGGTCTAAATGCGGATTATGGTCATGGTTAATGAATTTGGAAGATGGAAATGTGTTATGAACTTGTATGTTGAAGATTGGTTGAATTGAAAAAAATAGATGTTGGCCGTGGCTATGGAAGAGTTGAAATGAGATAAATTGTTTTGTTTGATATGCCAAATTGTGTTGATATGGTTCTTATAATGTAAATGGAGGAAAACAATATAAGTTTGCACCGATTTGAAAGTGTTGATTTAATTGTGGCATTATATTGGAAAATAAATTAATAGTGCTATATTATGTTTTGTTGTAAATGTTGATGTTGCTGCTGTTGTTGTTGAGTTGTTGATGGTTGTTTTGAGCCGAGTTAATTCTCGGGTGTCATATTTATAGGGGAAGTCTTTCGAAATTTCGGTAGCCAAGTATAACCCAAAGATGTAAATGTTAACTTGCATGAATAGTAACTGGTAAGAGTGACCATTTGCAGTTTTTGGACGAAACGGGAAGTGAGATTTGACAAGCGTAAGGCGCAATCCAGGTATGTAAAGCCTTGCCCTTTTATTCTTTGGCATGTTCTGAGCCTAACAGGCTTGACGGCGAGCTTCGACGACACTTTTGCTTCTCACAATTTGAGATTGAAATTAGCGAAAAATCCTTCAAAAAGAAGATTGAACCAATTTCTCCTAAAATGACCTATAAGTATGCAACTTCCATAAATGGAGTCGAAACACCCTAAAATGATTATGGACGGCTCCCTCAGGTTTATTATCCATAAATTACATACTTTTCCTATGGTTGGGTCCGAGGTGGGCCCACAAAACCCTGATACTCCCGGTATGACTCAAATTGATCTATTTCTGTCCGTTCTTCATAGGTAACTCTTAATTATGTTCTGTCCGCCAGCTAATAAGTATCTTGACTGTCTTTCTGCATCTGAACATTATTCTGACATCCGTAACGACTCTGGACATTCTGTTCCGATATAATCCGATTACTCTGATTTGATCTCGTTCTCTCCGAACTATTTCGCTTTATTAAGTCCGTATGTCGGTCCGTATGCATATGGTTTCTCATTTGTCCGTTCGTGGATGCCTCAACGCTTCTTCACCGCGCCGGCCAAAGTTCCGTGATTCGTGCACCTCACCGGCATTGTTCACCGCGTCCCCTGGATGTGCGGGCGGATCTGTTCGTATCGATATGATCCGATATGATCGATTATGTGATATTACGGGGATGGCGGCCAGATGGCATTTGATTCGATTTTGTAAATCGTCCACCGCGTCCCGTACTACGAGGGTCGGTTTCGTTACCGCGTCCCTATTAAAGGGCCGGATCTATCCGTATGTGATTGGGATTTGATATCCGATATATATGTCCGCACATGATTATGACTCGCATGCATGATTCTCCGTCTCCGGGCGTTCGTGGCGTCCGACGGGACTTCCGATCCTCGTCTCGACATACATTTGAGATCCGGGCCCCGTCCGAGAGTCCGTCCGTCACACCTCTCGTATTTCGATCTCGCATTGTGCCTCTGCCGCCCGCAATTCCTAAAATCCGACATAATAAGATTCGTCTCTTCGCCCGTAAGTCCGACCTCTACTATGATTCTCGTCCGTACACTCGTAAGTCCGATCATGCAGTGACTTCGTCCGTACACTCGTAAGTCCGACTCTCGCTATGATTCTCGTCCGTACACTCGTAAGTCCGACTCCTCGCTATGACTCGTCCGTACGCTCGTGAGTTTGACTCCGCTATGAATCCGATTCGTCAGCTCTATTTCGTACTTCTCGTCCCCATATAATTTACATATCTCGACTCGGTTATTTTAATTTTGTATATTTTGTTCGCTTACATACTCTCGCACGCCCGCACCGACCCCCCCCCGTTCTTTCTGGGGCCGTGTTACATGCCCACAGGCGTACGCGCGCACGGCACGCCGCCGCTTAGGTTATCGGTCCGTCGTTGTTTGAAGAGCTCCCTTTGATCCGAGCCGATACTTTTGGTATATATCTTCTCGTTGTTTGTTTGTTCGTATATATATGATCATTTGGGTACGCGGGCCCTCGTCCCGTCTTCTCTCGATTCTCGTTCGTATGTTAGAGGCCCGTAGATATGTTTGTGGGTTGTGGGTTGTCACCGTCCGGATAGGTACGTGCGATATGCGACTTTGTATTATATAATAGCCCTAACCCGCTTCGTACGGTGTTTCAAAACGTATATTTGTATATGTATGTTCGTGCGACGCACCTTATATCCGTACGAATTTATGTATGTTTAAATGGAATTAGCCGGTTGGTATATCGGATCCGATTGTGGTACGTACGGGTGTCCAAGTAGGACACCGCCCGCGCCACGGCCGGTCGTGACATATATGTATATTCATGATTTTAAACTACAAAGATGCATTGCATATGGTTCTTCTTCTAATACGTTTCCTTGTATAGTTGTTGCACTTCTTCCTTACATACTCATTACTTTTATCCATAGTGATGTCCCATTTCATGGGACGCTGTATTTTGTGCTGCAGGTCCTGACAAGCTAATAGGAGGCCTCTCGCAAAGAGGATTCATCAGCTCGGCGGCGCCGCAAGTCCCACTTGATCCGCCTTGCTTGTCTTTGGGTATATCACTATATACATGCGTTATATGGCTTTTGGGTGTGGCGGGGCCCTATCCCGACCGATATGTTATGTATGCACTCTTAGAGGCCCATAGACATGTGTCATATATATATATATATATATATATATATATATATATATATATATATATATATATATATGGCTTTTGGGTATGGCAGGGCCCTGTCCCGACCGATATGTTATGTATGCACTCTTAGAGGCGCATATACAAGTGTCATATGTATGTGTGTGTATATATATATATATACACACACACACACACATTATTTTACATGCATCGAGCTGCGCTATAGTCGGCCGGGTATGGCACCTATTGATTGCCACTGATCAGTTGGATATTCACACCGAGTCCTATTATGATGAAGATGTTACTTTTACTCATGTATATATGTATATTCATGATTTTAAACTACTGCATGCATTGCATGTGGTTCTTCTTGTACTACGTTTCCTTGTATAGTTGTTGCACTCCTGCCTTACATACTCAGTACTTTTATCCGTACTAATGTCCCATTTCACGGGATGCTGCATTTTGTGCTGTAGGTCCTGATAGGCAGATAGGAGCCTCCGCAGTAGGATTCATCAAGCCTGGCAGTTAGTACGTCCCACTTGATCCAGGCTTGCTTGTCTTTGGGTATATCACTATATACATGCGTTATACATGGCTTTTGGGTATGGCGGGGCTCTGTCCCAACCGATATGTTATGTATGTCCTCTTAGAGGCTCATAGACATGTGTCATATGTATAGATGTTATGTGTGGCTTCGTTAGTCTAGTTTTGCTACTGATGTGGTTGTAGCGGCCTTGCCGACCATGTGATCTTTGGTAGACTTAGTGGCAGCCCTGTCGCCTTGAGGGTGTATATATATATATATATATATATATACTGTGTTGGGCCTCTTCTGCATGCAGGTGTTACCTTCATATTATACTTATGTCATATGACTTTCGTGTATTGTTATACAGTGAGGTATGTTGGATGTATGCCAAGTAGTGCTCGGCTGGTGAAGCCGAGTGCTCATCATGCCCCTCGGTTTGGGTTGTGACATTAACCTTATGTTACACCCCGTATCTTCGAAGAAGCAGTTGTCAAATTTGAAACATAAGTACGTTGAGTTACGGTTAAGTAAAACCACTTTGAAATATAAGCAAGCATTATCAAGTACATTTAATGAGTGAAGGGTGTATACAAGGTATACCGGAAGGTTTTATAAGGAAATGAGAGGAAGAAATGGAGTAGTATAACTTTGGAGAAATGATGGGCAAAGTTTCGTGTGAAAATCTTGGTCCAACTTGAGGGACAAATATATCTTAGCATATGAAGTGTTTTCAAGTGAAACAAAAGCCTAAAATGAAGTTCGTCGAGTCTAGTTTCCAACGCAACAAACCGCTCATTGATAGGACATTGGAGTAGAGAATTATGGACATTACAAGTTCAGCTGACAGAGCAGAAACGCGTGCTACAGCATCGCTACGATCGATTACAAGCGCATCGTTACATAAAGGAATGCTACTGTATAATGGGTAATAACCCCCTTTTTTTCATCAGATTTTGCTAGAAATTTCAAGAAATTGAAGAGAGAGAGAGAGAGAGAGAGAGAGAGAGAAGAGAGAGAGAGAGAGAGAGAGAGAGAGAGGGAATCACAAAGTAAGCAATTTTCAAGCGACGGAGTATTAATCGAAGCTCGGATAAACGCATGGATGTGATTCTAGTATGGTTTTGTGGTGGATTCAAGGTGGATATTGAAGATATCGCTATTTTAACAAAAATAAGGTATGAATCTCTCCTTATTAATATTACTTTTGGTTAGTTACGAAGATAGAGTGATGAAATGGTTGTATAATAAAGTTGTTGGTTGAGAAATTGGACAAACATCGCGTGGGATGTTTTATGGAATATTTTGGTATTGATGATGATGTTGGTGCTGTTGTAGTTGTTGTTTTGTTGGTATTGTGATTTCGGGCTAGGCATATAAACAGGGGAGGTGCTGCCCGAATTTCGGCAGATTATAAATGGATTTATTTGAAGGACTAAGACAAGCGTATAACAATGAGTCTAACAATTGTGTGAATCCTCTTAAATGTAGACTTGCGAGCTCGGACGAATAAGAGTAGATAATTGGAGACTGAACAGGTATGTTAAGGCTTTCCCTTTCTTTCATTTTGGCATGATCCTATGATACGAGCGAACAACGAGTAATCGAGTCTCCATATTCCTCTACTCTTAGAAGTATTAGGAGCATCTCGATATTGATGATCCTGTACCCCTCTATTATGATTATTCCTTCTGTTCATGGGTCCTATAAATTGTATCATGATAAGGTTAGTTTATGTTTATGCATTACATTCATTTGCATACATGCATATTGACCCGTGACCCGCAGGCGTTATATACGCGTATATTATGTATATTATATATATATGTATGGGGTATGGGAAAAGGGCGAGGCGCTATAGACGCATTACCCATCGACGCCTGGTGCACAAGGATGATGATTATGATGCCCGAAGGGGCCTATATGGGATGGGGATCGAGCCGAACGTTCCTCGGCACTATGACCTATGCATTGCATATCATACGCCCTCAGAGGTATTTTTAGTAAGCAGAGATATACATGTTATATCCCGCATTTTAGTGCAATCGGATAATTCGAAACAATCGCGCGAAGACAATAAGCGAGGCCATATTTTATTTTGTTTGGCATATGAGTTGCTTATGAAAAATTTAGAATCGGAATTAATGAGGAAGGTCAAGGGCATAAAAGGAAATTCGCAATATGACTCGTGGGAAATATGGAGAAAGACGAAGGGAAAATTTGGAAGTTGGAAAAATGTTTCATGAACTACAAGAACTAGCCCAAAAAATAAAGTGGGCTTGAAAGTTTTTTTTTGGGAAATTTGAAGGCTCCAACCGGCCATGTACATGGGTTAGGCCCATGATTAATTAACTCATGGGAATTAAATAGATGACTAAGTCATCTTTATCACAAAATTGTCTAGAGACTTCAAGAAAACAAAAGAAAGAAAAGAAGGAGAAAAAAGAGGCCTTTCGGCCATAGAAAATTTCCAAGGAAAATTTGCAAAAATTCCTCCAAAAATCATTTTCTACTAAGTCAAGGGTGCTTAACAAGGTGGAGGGTTCATTAGAGCAAGAAAAGCACAAGTTCATGCAAGTTGGAATTTTAAGCAAGTTGAAGAATTAAGGAAGAAGGTAAGAATTCACTTTCTTTTCATGTTATGGATGGTTTTGTGTGTTGTATCATGCTAAAAGTGGATGAAACCATGGAAGGGGGAAAAATCTTGTTGTGGCCGTGAGGTGTAGTATAGGTGTGTATGTGTGGAAGTTATGTTTTACTTATTTTATCTAGTGCTTGGTTGTTATTGTTGTGAATACTATGTTAATAATGGAAGTTGGATGAATTTGGAGAGGTTGTAGTGTGCATGCTTGATGATTTGGCCGTGTATGGTGTGTGTGAGTATGTGACCGTGCATGTGTGTGCATGGTGTGGCCGTGTAGTGGTAGTGTAGTGTGGAGGAAAATGAGTTAATTTTACTTAGTATGTTGGTTGTTGTTATGTGGATTCTATGACTAACAAGAACTTAGTGAATTTTTGTGAAATGGTAGCTATTGGAGACTTGTTGTGAAAGTTCATGTAAAGATAGTATTATGTCTTAGTATGCATGGAAAATAATGTTGGTAGTGTGGTGTTGTCGACATATGAATTATAATGTTGTTATTGTGTTCATCGAAGTTGGAAGGCTTTGAAGAAAGTGGTAAATTGAGATTATGCGTCTTGAATGAAATATGTGAACCGCTAATGTAGTTATTGAATTATGTTAATAGTTTGGCCGGGTTTGAATTCCCGGATTGTGTTTGATGAGAATTTGAATAAATTGAATGTTGAGGATGGTATATTTACAGAGGAAGTGCTGCCGAAATTTCGGTAGCCAAGTGGTTCCTCAAGATTCTAACTCTAAGTATACTAATGAGAGTTTTGGTAAACATGACCAATTCGGGCAGATTTTCGACGAGATCGCAACGTAAATTTGAAGTAGCAAAAGGAGTGGAAAGAGGTATGTAAGGTTTCCCCTTCCTTTCTTGGCATGTCTTAGACGTATAGGCTTGATTTCGCGCCTTGGGGACCTTCCTAACTCCGTAAAATCCGCAAATGAAAATAGTTACTATTCATTCAAAAGAAGATTGAACCCAAAAGTGCATGAATTGTCGAGGAAATGTCTAAACATCCTAGAACTTGCAAAAATGAGACCCGATTACCCTAAGACCTTCATAAGTAACGTCATGACACGTATTATATGTAAGTTGTGTACGCCACCTCATTTGACCCGACGTGGGCCCCTTTGTTCCTGGATTTTCCTTGTTGTCCCGTTGACTTATTATAAAGTAGAATCCAATGGAAACTTTTGATTCGTATTCCGTCCTCAAAAGACAAGCATCGTAACCATGCTTACAAGGATATTCCTATGATGGCAATAGAGATGCCGTATATGATAAAGTGACTACAACGTCCTTATTTTCAAAAGTTGAAAAACTATGATTTTAAAGCGTGACTTTTCTTCTTAGAAAGTTTATAAATGTTTTCAAAAATATTCATTTTTCTCAAAATCCGTTTTGCTTTGATAGTTTTTATGACTAAAACGACGAATATGATTTTTACAATGACAACGACGATGTCAAACATGGGTAAATGTCTATAACGAGTATGTCAAAAGCATGTACCTACCATGAGTATATCTATGACTATGTTTTACTATGACATATGTATATAAATGTGAATATGTAATGTATATGTTTATGGGGAAGTGGGAAGGGCAAGCGTGTCCACGATTCGGTGGCTTATCATCCGGACGCGGGATGCCCGGACGCGGGATATGGGAGAGCCGTACGCGGCGTCTGTATATGCGATATATGATATATATATATGACATGTTGTGTTGGGACACTGTTGGGTAGGGGGGTGGGAGAGCTGATGTACTCAGCGTCTGTAAAGGTAAGAAAAAGATACATTTCTTGGAATGTACCGTTCTTAATCGCATCTTAATTCGAGTCGTTCTTGACGAAATGTCTTCATTACCGAAATGTACTGTTTACTGTATATGGGGATACGGGGCACTGTATTCTGGAAAAATGGGCTAGGCTTGCGTGGTATCTCGCCACGGGGCATACACATGTACGGTTATCTTGTACTGTGATAAGCTCGTACATCTATTCTCGTTATGACTTATACTTATGTTCATTTACTATGTTATTATTCATGCCTTACATACTCGGTACACTATTCGTCGACGTCCCTTCTTGTGGACGCTGCGTTTCATGCCGCGCGGGTCGGCGGACGACGGTTTTGGTTCCTAGAAGCCTCGCAGCGGTACTTGGCGCGCTCTCGTGTTTCGGAGCCTCATTCCCTTGGTACTATTTTGTGTATATATATGCGGGCACGACAGCGCTCGGCCCTTCTTCTGTATATGTGTACTATGTTTAGAGGCTCGTAGACAGATTTGTACAGTCAGATGTTTGTATCTTGGGTTATTGTATAGCGTGATAGCAAAGTTTATTATTCCATGTTTATGATGACGCTAATGTAAAGGTTACTCAGAATAAAAAAAAAAAAATGGCACAGCTCCTATGGCCCACTTGATAATGAGAATAGGATGCGAGATAAGGGGTGCTCGGTACAAGTATCGGGTACTCGTCACGGCCCCTAGACGGGTCGTGACAATACAGATATGTTCAGATAGTAAGACATACAGATACATTCATACAGACATGTTCAGATAGTCAGACATACAGATGTATTCCATCAATCAGTTTAGTTTATGATTCTCGAGCATTTTCTTCATGACTCTATGTGTATGTTACTCTTCCGCCTTACATACTCATTACATTATCCTTCCGACCCCTATTGTTCGGGGGGGGCGCGTTTCATGCCCGTTAGGGTTTAGATAGCCACGAAATGATTGCATCCTTAGGCTACTTCTTGACTTGACGGACGGGAGCACTTTCCTCTCATCTTTGCCGGGAGTCTTGTCTAGACACTCGGTATATGTTTGATGTTTATGGGTAGGGCGGGGGCCCGTCCGTCCACAAGATGTCCGTGATGAGCAGATGCTCATAGACGCTTATATTTAGTCAGATAGTGTGGCCCGCTCAACACATGTTTAGTTACATAGTTTTATCGGGTAGCCTTGTAGGCTTGTACCCCGGTTCAGTTTAGTGATGCATGTGCGTGTGTGTGTATATATATATATATATATATATATATATATATATATATTTATCTTTTGAGCGTGATGACCCTCTAGTTTATGACATCTATCGGTCGGAAATCATGTTGTGAGCGCCCTCGGTGGCCGAATGCATGATATAGATATGTCATGTACGTTTAGTGGCATCTAGGAGGTCAGCTTCTGGGTATCCGTCATAGTCCTCCAGTTGGGCTGTGACACCTTATCTAGTGACTCTCTCAAAATATCAGTACCCCATGGCCTTACCTCAAATGCGTTAAACCACCCGATAGGTAACCTACATCTCATCCCATAAAGAGCCTCAAACGGGACCATATAGATGCTCGAGTAGTTACTATTTTTATACGCAAACTCTGCCAATGGTAAGAATCGAACCCAATGACGCATTTTGACCAATCACATACGCTCGGAGCATATCCTCTAGAACTTCAATCGTCCGCTCAGACTGATCATCTGTTTGAGGGTGGAAAGTTGTATTAAGATCCAACCTAATGCCCAATTTGGAATGAAAAGTATTCCAAAACTGGGATGGAAATGTCGTGCCT
>NW_026719323.1:0-11877 GCF_029784015.1 Lycium ferocissimum | reverse complement strand
TCCGGGGCCCCTACATTTTACTTCACACAACCATCATGCAACTTCCATGTTCTCATGATTTCTACTCATTTCTACATTTCACAACATAAACCAAGTCTTCATAACCCATAAAAGAGAATGAAATCATACCTTTCTTCACAACCCCAACTTGGCTAAAGTGATGATTTTTTTGACAAAGAGTGATTCTCTTTTCTAAAAAAGTTATACCATGTTGTAGAGGTCCCTTGAATTAGTGGAATTACATCAAGAGAATAATTTTTAGAGCAAGATTTCCATGGCCTAATGTTTCATGGTGATGGTCGAATGGAGGGAGTCTTTCTCCTTTTTTTTTTTTTTTTTTTTGTTTTCTCCTTCTCTTATTTCTCTTGAAACTTCTAGGGAATTTTGATAATTAAGTGCCCTTTTATTTACTAATTCATCACATGGATGAATTGCCATGGGCTTGGGTCTTCTTGTTGGGCCATGGCCGGCCACCCTTCATGGGTTGGGCTTGGCTTCCTTAATTTTTTTTTTTTAAATTTTCCAAGCCCAAAATCCTTAGCCCACATTTTGGTAATTCATGAAACCATTTTTCAAAATTCCAATTTTGCCCTTAGTCTTTTCCAATATTTCCACGTCTAACTTTTTCACAACCAACCTATGAACCACACAAGATCAATTCATTACATTGTCCTTGACTTGTCTCAAAAATCCCAAGGTGTCCAAAGGTATAAAATACGGGTTATAACGAGCTACTATATTTGACATCGTCCGCTTTACATCATTTAGTAGGTGTAATTTGAGCGTATCAAATTTTGACGCCATTCTGGAGGAATACGATTTTGAAATTACTAAAGAGTTTGTGCTTTACTTAAAGTCTTTTTCTATTCCATCACACCTTGTCTGGCACATTTCTGCCCGAACCGTGATCATGAACAACAGAGGAGGATGTGGAGCACAGGATAATAGGAATGTGCAAGTGCAAGGCCCACCAGTGGAAGTGGAGATGGAGAATGTTTTTGTAGATATGTTAGAAGAGGTGGAATATGCCTCTGCTATTGTTCCACTAAGGATTAATCTTTTTGCCAAACTACAAGATTGACTCACTATCTACCAATCGCTCAAACTTGAGGGATATTTTTGGAACTCGCCGATGATGACCCTGCGGCGATTTGAAGAACTTTGTGGGTGTGTGTGCCCAACATATACGAAATACTATTCCCCGATGATGTTATACGGCTAAGAGTTTTCAAATACTCTTTAGCCAGTGAAGTGAGAGTTTGGTTTGGAAGGCGCCCCACAACACTATTCATACATGGGGGAGAGCTTGTTGCTGTTTTTCTTAAGAAATGATTTTGGCCAAGCAAGAAAGCTGAGATTCGTGACAAGATATATGATTTCAAACAGCTTTCGAGGGAACAACTATTTGAAGCTTGGGAGAGATTCAAGGAATATTTACAGAAGTCTCCCAGTCATGGTTTTCCAGAAAATATTTTGATGGAGAAGTTCTATAGACTAGATTCGTTGACCTGGTTTGTCACGACCCAAATTAAGGATCATGCGGGCACCCACACTAACACCCTTGGTGGGCGAACCCTTCCCCTAACTACCTCAATTTGATACAACATGCGAGAATAACAATATGTAAATACACTCCAATATTTTAAATAGTAAAACCAATGCGGAAGAAATACTTTTATTATAAGACATTCCCAAAAACCTAGCGTAGACTTATACAAGAGCTTCTAAGAGTTTACAATTTGAAGTAAATAATAGACTCAAATTGGATACAACATACATTTAAGGATAAAGAGCAACGAAATCTAAGAAGAGACTCGGGTTGCGAGATGTCAAATAGCTCACCCAAACGCCTCACGACGAATGACTCGAAATTGTCGTGAGACTTCGAACATCACTCGAAAACATCTCTACACTCCACAAGTGTGTAGCAAGAGTAGTATGAGCACAACACAAGGCTCGTAGGTATCATAGGCCGACAATGATTAGTTCACACATATAAATAAGAAGCAACTAACAAGTAAGTAGACAAGTTACCAAACACATTCACAACTCTAGTAAATATGGAAGTTTTGCAGTAACGATAGTCACAAGGGATTTCAATATCTCAGGTTATAAGCCTAGGTGAAAATCTCTAAACCTAGAGTCCATCAAGCCTCTAAAATAAATAATTACAAACAACAACGACAACTCAATAATTCACCAATCAAGAATCAATCAGAGAATGTGCCATGCAATGACATGAATAAGAATTCAAATGGAGTGCAATGTCGTGCTTGTGCAATGCGGTAGTCACCTCTCACGCTACGCTCTCGTACACACATGCTATGGTAATGCCTCATAGTCATGACCCATGGGGGACCCGAAGTCCATGTACCACTCGTGCTCTCCGGCAAAAACCTCGGAGGCTATCAATTACTCTCGATCTCGGCAAGACCTCAGAGTCTCTCTGTCACTCTCAATCTCCGGCAAAGACCTCGGAGTCTCTCAATAACTCACCTCACCATAAGGACAACATAAGAGTAATATGGAAGCATGTCATGAATGATATCAGTCTCAACAATATCACCGATATGCAATCAACAAGTTGCAAGTCATATTATGTCCGCGTTCCAATCATCAACATTACCCTTCCCTTTCAAGAGATGAGTGAGCTAGTATGTGATAGAGATACAACTAGGTGATATTCACGTCAAATAACACATAGAATATGGAATGCATGCCTCACATGAAATCAACCTTAATAATCAACTTGTAATCATAGGTTCCCAGTTAGATACTATGAAAATGCAATTCAATATTCAATTTCTCAGTAATAACCTTCCTCTTCCATATGACAAGTGAGACAACAAAAGAGAGAGAGAGAGACAATTATATAGAGTGCATGAAATCACAACCATGGCAACAAGCCCACATAACAATATCGCAATAATGGCCATAAGCCCACATAATAGTATCACAATAATGGCGACAAGCCCACATAACAGTATCACAATAATGGCGACAAGCCCACATAACAACTCACAATACCAACCTAGATGGAATTCACCTTCCACTATGCCTTGGCCTATCATGCTTTCCCCGTCAATCACTACTATCTACATACGTTTCGCTAACCGGAGTCTAGACATAAAGTAAATCGTAACCTACCTCAATGCCGAGCCGGTGCCACGAACGGTCAAACCAATGCCTTTCTTTTGCGTAGAGCCTCTGAACGATCAAAATCTATCAAATATGCGATCTACGTTAGAATACGAATCTAAAGACACCCATATTGCTATACATATATTCGAAACCCAAAAACGCCCCCGAAAAATGACCTCAGTCCCACGAAGGCAAAACTGGAATTTTCTTTCAAACTCATTTTACCCATAACCTAAGGGTCCTATATTCAGAAAATTAGTCAATTCCATCCACAAATGGACTCTCAAATCATAAATTCTCATTTCTTAAGACTAGGGCTCAAAATTTTCAATTACCCCAAAATCTTAACTTAGAATTAAAATCTAGGTTCCCACATTTCAAAGGTGTACATTTAATCCGATACCCTAATAATCAATTACATGAACCCACTATATTAAAATAAAATCAAATTGTAGCATAATAATCCTATGAGAATTCCAAAGCCTGAAGCGAAGTGGGGAAAAGTAACTTCAACCTAAGAATTTAGGTAGAACTCCTAAATCATATACTATTCGTTATTATTGCTCAGTGATTATATCATCATTACATTGTCATTTCCAATCATTTAGTCATCGTTATCATTTGGCCAAATACTAACAGATAGTGGAAAACACAATTTGAACTTAATGCTTAATTTCACTTCTACCTAACTAATATTATAAAGGTTAATGTCAAGGTACAAGTCAAACTATCCAACTGTTAGAGCCTTGGAATCAAAAGTAACCAAATGTGGAGCTTTAGCTAAACATTACCTGAGCTTTCACTCATTTCTTGTTGACGCTGCCCAGCCACTCTTTGCTCTAATTTGTTTTTAATGCTATCCTTTGGCACGTCAAACCCTACTTGTATCTATAGGTCATGTAATATAGGGTACTAAATGACTTGTGGACTTGTCCCATTAATCACCAACTAAATCAATTGTCTAAAATAACATCTTTAATCAACCACTATGCCACAGGTGAAAATTGACCCACTTAGTCGATTACATTATTCACCAACTTATACCTAATATGTGTGCAAATAATATTTCTATGAATAAACCATTCATACACATTAAATAGATAAGTTCTAAAATTTACCTGTCAATTATATAACTGTACCACCTATCCCCGTAAGTCAAGAATATCATTTCCAAGCTACAGAAAGGGTAATTTGGGAAAAAGATTCCAAAATGCCAAAACGACCAAACGGGTCGTTACACAAGCAGTCGCAAATAATGCAGCTAGTGGGTGTTTTATGGACAAGACTTATGCCCCAATCACTCAGTGCATGATAAGCTTGCTACTCACAATCAAGCATGGCATTCGGGTGGTACTAACAATGTAGCCTATGGAGCTCCCATGATCCATAATATTGTGAAGGAGAATCAAGAGACTCGGCAAACTCTAGATCAGAAAACAACCAATATTTCTTTGCTGACAAAGAGACTTGATGAAAAGTAAGCAAAGAAGGTTAATGTTGTTGAAGACATTCCGGATATGCCAAAACAGATGTACCAAGTTCAAGAGGGTCCATATCAAGAAGGGCCTCCTTTGCAGTATGAGGATGCTAACTATGTTAATAACTCTCAAGGGGTTACCAAAGGCAGAATTATCAAGGAGGCTATAAAAAAAATACTCAGAATCAATGGAGACCCTATATATACAGGGACAGGGTAATTACAACAACAACTATGGTGGATCGAACCAGGGAAACTACAACAATAACAATAACTTTGGAAATAAGAGTTCCAATCCCTATATTCCACTTAAGGGTCAATCGACTGAACAAGAGAGTTCGAAGTTGGAGAGCATGCTTGAAAAGGTGCTAGCCAACCAAGACAAAGCAGATGGAACATTAAAAGGGGCGGCAGATAGTGGGATCTCACACGACTTCCATTCAGAAGCTCGAGTCGCAGATGCAAGATATTTCCAGAGAACAATACCCTCCACAAAAGAGAGGATTTCCTAGTGACACTATTCCGAGTCCAAAAAATAGGGGAGGTGGTGTGGACCGTGTATATGCTATGAGTCCTCGCAGTGGTAAAATACTCCAAAGTGCTATAAAGAAGGTGATAAATCTCAAGCCAGTTGCCAAAGAAGAAGAGGCACAATTTGATGTGCCAATAATTGTATATGAGGTCCAGACAGAAGTTCCTATTGTTAAGTAGTTTGACGATGTTTCAGATAGTTCTAAAAAGTAGGAAAACAACAATAACACTAGCAAGTCAACGGTTAAAAGGGCTCTTCGTCCTTTGACTCAATTATTTAAAGCCACACCTCCCTTTCGTCAGAGGTTGGCAAAGAAGACCGATGATGTTGAATGTCAGAAGTTCTATGATCAATTGAAGCAGCTTTCCATGAACATCCCTTTTCTAGATGTTGTCAAATAGATGCCCGAATTTGCAAAGTAATTGAAAGATTTGCTAGCAAAGAAGAGGTCTGTGAAGCATGACGCTGTGAGTGTGACTCACCGTATTAGCTCTACTGTATCCACAGCCAATGTTCAGAAGAAGGAGGATCTAGGGGCCTTTACTATTCCATGTTCTGTAGGTCAGCATGATTTTGCTCGCGCTTTATGTGATAACGGGGCTAGCATAAATCTCATGTCTCTTGCTATCTATGAGCAATTGGGTTTGGGAATGCCTAGACCTAATACTATGCTATTGCAGATGGTTGATAGATCAATCAAAAAGGCAGTTGGAGTTGTAGATGATGTGCTTGTTAGGGTTGGTGAATTCTTTTTGCTGATTTTTTCATCCTCGATTTTACTGTTTATAGGGATATTCCTATTATCTTGGGGAGACATTTCCTTGCTACGGGAAAGACTCTTATGGATTTTGAAAACAATGAAATCAAATTCTAAGTCAACGATGAGGAAGTTACTTTCCCAAATGAGTAAGGGGATGAAGTTACCGAGTGCTTACGAAAGCATTTCGGTTATTGATTCTATTGATGTGATGGGTCAAGCTGTTGAATTTAAAATGGAGGAAGAGTGTTTGGGTGAGGCTCTTGTTACACCTCGAAAAAATTTTCGTTAACGTACAGTGAGTAGACTAATGAAGGGTACGGAGTATGCGATATTTTGATAAGTACGAAATAGCATTTGATGATTCTAAACGAGATTTCAAAGACGTTTAAGATAAGGGAAAAAAGTTGTTAAGGAAAGTAAGTCATATGTTGTGTGTCCGGCAAGATTTATGAGTATCGAGTTAATGATGTTTTAATGATGCTTTGGAGAAGAGTTATAACGTCCCTTAGATTGGTATTGAGGTGTTAAACAAGTGTCAAGAAGGTTTCATAAGGATTGGAGATCAAACGAGTCAACGAGAATGATTTCGGAACCACTGGGCATTATACGGCCCAACATACTGGCCGTATAAATTATGCGACGTATATCGGCGGTATAATCAGCCCGAGTAATGGTATTTCTCTCGGACCGATCTACGGCCGGACATACGGCCGGTATAAATTATACGGACCGCATGTTGAGTCCGTAGATCATGGTCGGGACGGATTTTAAAATCATATAAGGGACCTCTCTCTTATTTTATTTCATTTTCATTTTCACTCCACAAGTCAAGAACCCTCTAGAATATTCTTCACTCTTCATCCACAAGAATTCAAAGGAAATTGATGATCAACTTCATCAGGCCAACAAAAATCAAGAGGTGAAACCCATTAAAGTCATCTAAGTCAAGAAATTCCAAGAAGTGAACTAGGGTTTTGGTGTGAGAAAAGTATTGCCACTCAAGGCTTGTTACTACACTATCTAAGGTAAGTTTTATGGTATTCTCATATTGTTTAAGGTCTTGAGAAGTTGAAACACTTGGATTGTAGTAGAATATAGAAAATGGGTCATAAATGTGGGAATAGTGTCATTGTTGAATAATAGTTGGAATGAATCATGAATATGGATATGTTGTGATTGTAAGTAGGTTATGAATGACATTTAGAACATGGAATAAGCATTGTGTGTGAAAGAACGCGATAGTGAGCTATGATCATGATTACGGAGAATTTGAAGTGGAAAATATAAATGAATGATGATTGTTGTTTATGCTATTGTGATTGTTGTTATGAACGTTTGGGAGTTGATATGGAATATGGAGGAAGTCGTATAAACAAAGGAAATGTTGCCCAATTTTCTCTAGCTTTAGTAAGCACGTTCTTATAATTGTTTAGCTAATGTCGATACGAATTCTCTTGAAGGTAGAACGTGTGCATTAAAGGAGAACAAGCAAGCAATAGAATAGTTAAACGACAAAGGTATGTGAGGCTAGTCCTTTCTTTCTAAGGCATGAATTTTATGGCATGATTTTCCTCCTTCTTCATGAATCTCCTGTCTTCAAGAAAACTAAGAGTCCTTGTTCATGAATAGCCTTATGAGATAAGAGATACATTATGAGTACGATAATGATGATGATAAGCTTAAGTCTAAAGATTCTAGAGTCCATGATATGATGTTCCTATGAACCTAATGATGCTATCCATAATATAATGATGTTGATCATTATATACACTCACCTTATGCTAATTCCTTCAAGGTGAGGCAGAATGTTTATAAATGCTCCATAATGGAATAGGGGTTCACGACCTTATGTCACCCCGATAAAGTATAGTTGTCCTTGAGTTTTCATGCATGCATTATGATGAGTATATTATGATGAGTAGATGATGATGATGTTACACCGCGCATATGGCAGGGCGGTTCCGCTAAGGCGGGCGGTCGCCGCTAAGGTGGGCGGCTTATACACCGTGGCCGGATGGCATGGGCGGACACCGCTGATTGGTACCCCGGACGCGGGAGGCACCGGCGCGAGGCTAGTGCTAATGATTATCACACCGTACCTATGTGGTCAGGCAGCTTATACATATATGCATACATGATATGATAATGATTATGAAGTAAGCAAAGCGTCATTATTTCTTTTATGATTCACGATCGATTCTGATTGCTCCTCGTTTGATGCCTCATATTTCATTGATGTATTATTATTGTTTATGCCTTACATACTCGGTACAATGTTCGTGCGCGACGTCCGTTTTCTTTGGACATGTGTTCATGCCCGGAGTAGATAGGGAGGCGATCCCGATTCGTAGGAGCTATTGGGCGATTGAGAGCACTCCGTTGCTTCGGAGGTGCAATTGATTTTTTCTTTTGGTATATACATGTTTTGGGCATAACGGGGTCCTGTCCCGTCTATATGTCTAGTACTCTAGTAGAGGCTCGTAGATGCGCAGTTGTGGGTAGTATGGTCTCACAAGTTTCTCATTGTATATATATTATTATTTTGATAGCCGAAAGGGGCTCATGTATATAAAGTGAATACGTTTCAAATGAAAATAGTTTTCTATGATTATGAGCATAAGAGATATGAATGAAAGCAGATGAGTAATAGAATGGGTGGTGCTCGGTGGTTAGCCGGGTGCCGTCATGGCTCTAGTCGGGTCGTGATAAAAGTGGTATCGGAGCGGTTCGGTCTGGGAAGTGTCTACGAGCCGTGTCTAGTAGAGTTGTTTATGGTGTGTTGCGCGCCACGCTAATAAACAAGAGGCTACAGGGCATTTAGGAAAAATGACCATCTTTCTTCTTATGAGATTGTGCGATAGAGCCGTGCATAAGATTTTATCCTCCCGAATAGTGTGCTATGATTTCAAAAATGCCGCCAAAGGAAAAAGCTAAAGCTGCCCAGAAGGGCAAGACTACAATGAAAAGGCGGGCAGAAAGAGATCCGCCAATGAATGTAGATGAGGGTGAATCACATAATAAGGCTCCATCTAATGCTTCTTCCACTCCACTTTATTACGGAAGAACAAGAAGGGCTTCGGTTCCGGCTCCTATGCCTCCGGTCCGCTACAAGTTACTTCGGTCAACAAGTGACCGAGCTATTCACTTATTGACGTAGTTAGTTGCCGCCCGGAGGAGCACGGTGGCAGAATGCGAGCCCAAGTGATCGATCAGCTAGTACCAGAGCCCGTGATTTCATGAGTTTGAATCCTCCTGTGTCTTTCAAGTCAAAGCCGGATGAAGACCCGCAAGGCTTTATTGATGAAATGTTGAGGACATTAAAGATTATTCATGCCTACGAAACTTAATTCGTGCAGTTGGCATCGTATAGACTCCAGGATGTGGCGGTCTTATGGTATAATAATTGGATAGCATCAAGAAGAGAGAATGCGCCTCCTCCCGTTTGGCAAGAATTTGTAGATGCCTTCATTCGCCACTATTTGCCACGAGGTCCAGGAGCTAGAGCGGATAGGTTCTTAAGTCTAAAGCAAGGAAATATGAGTGCTCGGGAGTATGGCCTTCAGTTTAATTCTTTGGCTAGATATGCCCCGACTATGGCGGCCGACATGGGAGATCGGGTACATAGATTTGTGAGTGGCTTAGGGCCACACTTGTTCAAGGATTTTTTGACGGCTTCGTTGTAACATGGGATGGATATTTCCTGTATTCAAGCCCATGCCCAGAATCTAGAAGGACAACAACATCCACAAAGGGGTGATCGTGATAGTGATAGAGGGAAAAGCAAGAGGGCCAGATCGATGGGGGCAGGCAGTGATTATAGAGGGGGATCAAGGCAGACACATTCTAGATACTCAAGCCAGTCGGTGACTAGTGCACCCCCACGATTTACGGGCAGGGATTTGATCTCTCCTTTCGTTTAGGACAGGGTCAGAGTTCGAGGGCCTCAGGTTCACAGTTTGGGGGAGACTATAGCCAGAGGAGACCTCCAGTACCGCGATGCAGTCAATGCGGTAGATTACACTCCGGACGGGTCACCGGGGGTTCGAATGCTTGAACACGTGGCCGGAAGCAGGGCACATGATGTGAGATTGCCCGTCGATGAGTGGTAGAGTTGGGGTCCGGCCCACGGGATCAGCGGAAATGGTTCTTCTTCGGTGCGCCGTGGGGGCGGGTTCCCCGAAATGCCGGCGGGCGGGTGGTAGGCGGGGGGAGCATCTACTCAGGTGCCACACGGCCCGCATGTATGCTTTGGCGAACGACGAATCTTAATTCCTCCCCGAATGTGGTTACAGGTACATTGTCCGTATTTTCCCATGATGTGTATGCATTGATAGATCCGGGTTCTACCTTATCGTATATTACTCCATATGTTGCTAGTCGTATTGGGGTGAAACCCGAGCCAATTAAACCTTTTGAGGTATCTACTCCGGTTGGTGATCCCGTGATAGCTAGATAAGTATACAAAGATTGTATGATTGTGATATGTGACCGCCAAACTAAAGCTGATTTAGTTGAGCTGTAAATGTTAGATTTCGATGTGATTATGGGCATGGATTGGTTGGCCTCATGTTATGCTAATGTTGATTGCCGAATGAAGGTAGTTCGATTTCAATTTCCGGGAGAGCCCGTGCTTGAATGGAAGGGTAACACAGCATCTCCAAGAGGTAGGTTTATTTCCTACCTTAAGGCAAGGAAGATGATAGCTAAAGGCTATATTTATCATTTAGTCGGAGTTCATGATACCGAAACAAAGTCGCCAACTTTCCAATCCGTGCCGGTAGTGAATGAATTCCCGGATGTATTTCCAGATGAACTTCCAGGCCTTCCTCGGTAAAAGAGAAATCGATTTTGCTATTGATGTGTTGCGGATACCAAGCCTATTTCCATTCCTCTGCTTACCGAATAGCTCAGCGGAATTGAAAGAGTTAAAAGGCACGGTTGAGAGATTTGCTTGAGAAAGGGTTTATTAGACCCGGCTAATCACCGTGGGGAGCACCAGTTTTATTTGTAAGAAAGAAAGACGGCTCCCTACGAATGTGCATTGATTATAAGCAGTTGAATAAGGTGACGATAAAGAACAAATATCCTCTTGCAAGGATCGATGATTTGTTTGATCAATTGCAAGGTGCCAAATGGTTCTCCAAAATAGACTTGAGGTCGGGTTATCATCAAGTGAGAGTGAAAGAAGAAGATATTCCTACGACAACTTTCAGAATAAGATATGGCCATTATGAATTTCGGGTGATGTCATTTGGGTTAACTAATTATCACGACCCAACCGGGGGGCCGCGACGGGCACCCGGTGCTAACCCACCTGGGCACCTCTTAACATGATTTCACGTCAAATCTAGGTGAGCCACATGGCTAAATCATGCTTTTCAGTCATCATCATTCTAATATCATTGGGCAACAATTCATTTATCTCAACATTAACAACTATGCCCGAATAAATGTACATAAGCCGACGAGACTTGGCAAAATAATATCCCAAAATATAGGCCGACAAGGCCAAACACATCTACCCATATACACATGTCTATGAGCCTCTAAGAAGAATACATCATATCATATAGGCGGGACGAGGACCCGCCACGTGCCCTTGAATATGCACACGAAAGAATCTATACCAAAAGGACTCGAGGAAAGATGGAGCTCCCTAAAGCGATGTAGTCCTTGAGAAATATAGCTATGGATCGAGTCTGTCTCCTGGCCACCTGCGGGTGGCATGACACGGCGTCACAAAAAAAAAGGACGTCAGTACGAAGAATGTACTGAGTATGTAAAGCATGATCAATATCAATATGAAAGCATAATAGACAACATATGAAATAACATTGGATAGGAGATAATAGCATTATCGTCATAGCACTTACTTGCTTTCCATAGGGACATTCCCTTTCTATTGCGTATCGTGTACATACTCCCTATCGTACTCTTTCCTTTTTGTATCCATTTTTTTCGTTTTTT
>NW_026719322.1:0-11822 GCF_029784015.1 Lycium ferocissimum | reverse complement strand
CCGAGTCGAGGGGGTCCGTTTTTGGGATATCCGAGTCATGTTAGAGGACTTTGCGTACGTAGTCGTGTGTATAAGATGTCATTGTGAGCGCTCTATAAGCTCGCGTTTTATTATACATGATATTACAGATTTTGTACGGTCGCAAGTTGTGTTTGATTTGAACGATATAAAGTATGTTCGTTTTCGCACGTATTTTTATTATGTATTTATGATTTGGTCGAGGCCCATATGAATACGAGTATTACGATAGTTCAGGTTCCGGCCGGCCCTAGGTAAGGGTCGGGTGCCCATCACACCCTATCGAAAATTGGGGTGTGACAGAATCATCATATGCCATCCCGGCCACCTCCCCGTCATCACATCATCATCATATATTTATATATATATAACGTGCCCCGCCCTCTAGCGAGGGACGAGTACATGCCCCGGCCCGGACGCAAGAAGGACGTAATGCAGCCGCACGCAGCAGAAAAGTAGCGAGAAACCAAATGCACATAAATCATTTCAAAGACTCGATGAAATAAGTTAAGCGAACCATCATTTGAAAATCGGAACCATAGTCATATCAAATACCTTTTCTACATTATTCGAAACATGTCAAACCGACTTAAAAATCATAATTACATATCGAAGTCATATGCGTAACAATCCTCATTTAGAATGCATAAAATCATAATCCTAACTTATCAAATAAGTAGGGAACCCATACTGGAAGTCAAGATGAAAATAGTACTAAATCTTTCTTAAAGGTCATTAAGGATAGTCATAGCAAAGCCGGGGGCGGCCCCACGGTGGGACAGCCGACCCCATCCAAGCCCGATTAGAGTTAGGGAATGTTATGTCTTATGAAGTTATCTATTAGGTTTTGGGGCGATCCGAGCTCATATGCAAAAGTTACGAGCGTTTGAAGTTTGCGACCGATTAATAGCAAAATTTTTATAAGACTTTTAAAATTCAATTATTTGAAAAAACACAAGAACATTAGTTTTGGTTACATCGAGGAGTAAGCCTTTAGGAACGAATAAAGTACGTATCTAAGCTCGATCCCGAGTGTGGAATTACCCCGAGGCTCCTGGTCATAGCCTACTAGAACCAAGACATGCCAAAGAAAAAGTTAAAATGACGCCTTACATACCTCGTTCGCTCTCCACAAGTCAAGCCTCAAGTCTCGGCGCTCCAAGATCTACACAACACCAATATATTAAACATAAGCCATAAGCCTTTAGGATTCAATTCCAAACGAACATTAAAATTCTACGGAAATTCTTGCAAAGACTTCCCCATATAAATACACCAACCCCGAGATTTCAACCCGCTAATTTCAATAACAACCAAACTACAATATCAATGATCAATTCACATGGCATTCCAGCATTGATAGCTCTTTCTACATAACTTCAACAACATTCAAACATTCCAATATACTCTACTGACTACTTACATTCAAACTAGTATTAACGTTTATACATTTGATTGCTACTCCAAAACCATTCAAACAATATTCAAGAATGCTTCAAACAATTCACACAATTTTCCAAACAACCCAAACCATGTCCCAACTCTCCGAAATTGTCTCCAAACCCGAGAACAACACCAAATACATCCTTCTTTCCAAATTCATAATTTACACCATTAACCCGCACATTAACAATACAATTCTCATAAATACAAATTTACAAAAATCCACACTAACCTTCAAATCAACCCATAACCAACACAACTTCAAATTGATTCATTAAACTTTCATTATCGATATAGGATCCACATAACAACAACAACCTAAACACTTAATAACATCAATTCATTCCTTGGCATATTCAACATACATACACAGCCAACACCTTCCATGTCAATTTCATGATTTTCATTCATTTTCTACACATTAAAACAACACACAAACATACTAAATACACTTAATTCATTACTCCTACACAACACTACATCCACACCATAACCACATATGGACTGCTTTTACTCCAACATGCAATATTTCCATAATTTCATTCATTTTGACATACCACAATACACATAAACCAGCTCACAACACATAAAACACAAGATTAAACTTACCTTCTTTCACAACTTCCTCAACTTGCCTAAAGTTGGCCAAGGATGAAAATCGAGCAATCCAACGCTTCTAACAACACTTCCACGTTAAAGCACCCTTGAATTAGTAGGTTTGCATGAAGAAATTATTTTTTTGATGGCTTGATCTTGAGCTTGAAATTTCAAGCTATGGCCGAATGGAGCAACGTTTTTATCTCCAAAGTTCTTGAATTTTCTAAAGCTGAGGAGAAGGTGAATAAGATGACTACTTAGTCATCTTTTTAAATTTCATATATTGGGTACAACCATGTGGCCATGGCCCACATGAGGTGGCCGGCCACATGGCCCTCTTATTTCTCTCTTTTGTTTTTTTTTTTTTTGTTGAATTTTCAACTTTCCAAAAATAGCATAGTTTCCAAAAATGGAATTTAACCCCAATGTTTCCTTAACATTCTCATGACATTAAAATCATACACAATTTAAGCCTTTAAAACATACAAAAGTCTCTACTTCATATCTCTAATGGTCTTGTCCTTAACTTATCAAAATTGACCTTGATTATCCCGACGTACAAAATACGGGATATAACACGAAGGTTTAGCAAGGGCGCAGCTTGCGATATTTCTAGACACCACGAAAAAATGTAACGGTGGTTCGAGTCAATTACCAAAATAGAATTAGTGTTGAAAACAGCTAAGACGTGGCTATGGTTGGAACCAAGGATTCGTCTCGATACCGGTGTAAGACAAGAAAAGGGGAGCATGCGTAAAACACATACGATTTAGTGAAGCGACACCGAGGTATTTCTTAGACTAATCCGAATAACTTCGCAAATCCTTGCAAGAGGTCAACATAATGTGTAGTTGAGTAAGGAGCGAGAGTGATCTTTCGAGCTAAATGTATAAAAAGTGGTGTCAAAGATAACGAACCCAAAGGACACTGGAATGACAATGACAAGCGGTAGAAAAGAATGTTGGCCGTAGTTTGGAAAATTTGAAGGAAAGAGAGAGGGTTGTTCTCGTGAACGGAAATAAAAGAGCCCAACCTGACAAAGAAGTTAGAAGAAGGTTTATGGACCACTAAGTAATTTAAACACGAGAACGTGTGCCATGGAATCATAAGGAGTTACTCCGTGCTAAGTCATACTCAACTACAACTATGCTAAGTCCGCACCTAAGGCTAGCAAGGAAGAGGGACCGACAAAAGATGACCGCTAATATGAGAAAAGGAATACCGTAGGCCTCATTGGTGGCTATGGCATGATAAGTTAAGATTACAATAATGGAGACAAAAACCGGGCAAGAGCGAGATACTGGTTAAATTCCGATCGAATATACGAAGGCAAAGAAATGGAAGGGGAGGGGATTGTAGGAAACAAAGGAGTTAAGTAGGAATGAGATTTAGATCGACTTATGCTTTAAGGAATGATTAGCAACTGACCATCAAACCCTAAAAGGGGGATAATTATTCCAAAGAGAAAAGGATATCGCACCCGAGCCTGCACTGATCCGTCTAGTTATGGGCTAATAAAGATGCAAAGTCATAGGTGCTTGTTACGATTATAAGAGTCCAAGTTCACGTAACGGTCATGGGAGGATCCGGGGAGGTCGCGTGAGCTAAAGGATCAATGAATGAGTCGTAGGCGATGACTATAAGAAGGAGCTCCCCGAGGTGCTGGCATGAGACTCCCAGAAAGATCAGCTTAAACATTCGAGACGAATGTCTCTAAAGGGGAGGATGTTATATCCGCATTTCAGAGCGCCGAGATATTCCCGAGCCAATCGTAATAAGTTAAGGACAAGACTTTCATGCCCGAATACGCTTTCGTAGAGACTTGTGACCTCCGATTCGGTTTTAATGTATAAGTCGCTTGCGAATATTATTATTGGCATGGAATGTTAAGGGAGAACGGGAATTTGAAATCGTTATTAGTTTATGACTTCTTGGAGAAGCCAAGTGGCCGTGGGTCCCACCCATGGTTGGCCAATTATTTTAAGCTTTCATGAAGATGTACATGTGTTCATCTTATATTTTTGTAGTAGACAAGTATGCATACGGACAAAGATGACAAGGCAAGACAAGTTATTCATCTTTGATAACTTGGGAAAATTCCTAGAAATTTGGAGAAAGAAAAAAAAAAAAAAAAAAGAGAGGGCATGGCTTCATATGTGCCTATATATATATATATATATATATTTATGACCAAACATGACAATTCATCATCCATAAGTCTAGAAAATTCAAAGAAAGAAGAAAGGAGAGAGAGAGGTTCGGCGGGCCGGGCCGAACCTAATCCATGGAAAGTGAGAGGAAAAATAGTTGCTTCAAGCTTTTCAACTAATTGGAGGGTCCTCTACAACGTGGGGTAGTTGTTGAACAAGAAAACCATCCGTTCTGCAAAGGTTGTCGTCCCAGCTTTGTGCAGGAAAACTAGTGCAAGGCGTAAGGTTCAATCCTTTTCGTGCATGTGTTATGGACGTTTGAGCATGTTGTATCGCGTTGAAATGAATAAAATTCATGAAGTGATGACGTTGATGTGACCGTGAATATGGGTTGTTTGGTATAGCAAGGGATGAATCAATTTTATTTAGTATTTTTGGTTATTGTCATTAGACTTTATGACGACAATGAGAGTTTAATGGCGTTGAAGGTGAAATTGTTGTGGGCTGTTTTGAGATCAATATGATTTTAATATAGATTCTTGTGTTCATGAGAATGATGATCGTTAGCATGCGGATTGTTGGTGTAGTTCATGAATTAGGAAGAATAAAATGTGTTGCCATTGTTTTATGGAATATGGTAAGTTTCGGGTGGTATTAATGTTGAATGGGCCGGCTGGATATTGTGTGGATTGCTTGAAATGTTCTTGAATCTTGTTTGAATGGCCTCGGATTAATATTTGAATGTATGATCATTGATGTTAGTTTGAATGTATGTAGTTGAATGGAAGATAAATGGAATGTTGACGAGTTATGTAGAAAAGATTGGTTAATGCTAGAATGTGTTTCAATCGATTATTGATATTGGTAGCATGATTGTTGGTATGGTTGTTGTTGATTCGGCCGAGTTGAATTCTCGGGGATGTTGGATTTATAAGGGAGATGCTGCCCAAATTTTTGTAAATAAGTGATGGCTTGAAATTGGATTCTTCGACGTTTATGACTAATGTTCCTGTCAATGATATTATCAGATCGTGGTAGCCTGAGGCTTAAAGGTTGACTAGCGTAGTGGGTTACGAATAAGGTATGTAAAGCTCCGCCTTTCTTTCTTTGCATGTCTTAGTTAAAAGTAAGTTATGACACGAGTCTCGAGATAACTCTATTCTTTAATGAGTATGTCTATGATTCTTATTTGTTTCTTGATATTCGTATTCTTAATGTAGTCGACCATGGTTCTTATGTTTTTTGTATGACTAAGTTTCAAAAGTTGTATAAAAGATTTGTTTCTCAAAAGAATTTGTTCTTAAATGCTTCCGTAACTACGAACGAGCGAACTTTCACTAAGGGCTCCTGGATTGCTTCGATATGTTCGTAGAAAGTCCTAAAGTGAATAAGGTCCGTAACTTTCCGAGGCGGACTCGGATCGGTTTGACGTATGACTATGATCCCTATGGTTCTTCCATATGTTTATGATGCTTGATATGTTTCCGAGTAACGTCCGAAAGATATTTGATATAACTGTTGTCCCGATTTTCAAATGACGACTCGCTTTGATTACTTCATCGTAGTCTTTGATAATGTTTTATGTGCATATGGTTTCTCACTACTCGCTCGTGTCACCTCAATATGTCTTTCTACCGCGTCCCGGCCAAGGCATGTATTCGTGCACCCATTGCATTATTCACCGCGTCCCTCACTGCGGCCGGGCACGCAGATTTACCGCGTCCCTTAATAGAGGGACGGGCCACGTTATATGATATGATGATACGGGGGAGGTGGCTGATGGCATATGATGATTCTCTTACCGCGTCCCTGTAGTGGCCGGGCACGTTACATGTTCATGTATATGATGATTTTATTACATGTTACGCTATATATGTTTATACGATGATTATAAGACTTTGATACGCATATATATGTTTTCAAAGGCAAGTCCTATGATTTTCTATACTCTTATTTCAAAGATGATCCCGCCTATTGTATTTCATGCTTTACATATTCGGTACATATTCCGTATCGACCCCCCTTTCTTCTGGGCCGCGTTTCATGCCGCGTGTACACCCAGATTTAGTCAAGATATTAGTGTAAGCATGTTCCACGGATCGGCGAGCTCCATTTTCTCCGTGAGTGCCGCCGAGTCCGTATTATGTTATGGTATCATGTTCCATGTTAGAGACTTTGCGTATGTGCAGTCATGTGTATAAGATGTCAAAAATGTAAGCGCTCCATAGGTCCTGTAGTGTTACGCATTATTTTACGTAGTTTATATGAATATAGACTCTTTGTGATTTGAAAAAGTGTGAAAAGCATATTTGATTTCCGAAAGCCTTTCATGATTGTATTTATGTGATTTAAGGGCCCGGTGATGATTATGAGGGTTACGAGAGTCGCCGGTTCCGCCCGCCCACGGTATGGTCGATGCCCATCACACCCTATCGGATTATGGTGTGGACACGATACATGTCCAGATCCCCGAGACTTACCTTTTATATAGTTCGTGATGACATTTAGAGAGAACTTAATATGGTTATCATGCTGACACTCGAGAATTAATTAGTCTACTTAGCTATCGAATCTCAAAAGATGATTTATATGTACATGTTTCTCACTACCTCGCTCGTGCATGTCGTTATTACTTCTTTCACCGAGTCCCGGCCAAGACATATTTTCGTGCACGCATCCACCGCATTATTCACCGAGTCCCCGCCCGTAGGGCCGGACATGTTATATGTATATGTATATGACGATATGACGATACGATGATACGATGATACGGGGATGGCGGCCAGGATGGCATATGATGACTTTATCACCGAGTCCCTCATTGGGGCCGACACGTTATATATACATGTATATGATGATTTTACTTACCGAGTCCCTCATTGGAGGGCCGGGACACGTTATATATGCATATGTACAGGATGATTATCTACCTTATGTCACTAAGTCCTATAACGGATCGGGTATGATATCGACACGTATGATTTATGTTCAAAGGTAAGCCTTGTGGGTTTTCCTCGGTTATCGTACTAGTTTTCTACGCTCTCCTTATTTCGCATGATCCTACTCACTATATTTCATGCTTTACATGCTCGCGCACATATTCCGTACCGACCCCCCGTTATAACCCGTATTTTTTCATCTTTGGAATCTTGGGGTCGAGACAAGTGAAGGATAATGTAATGCATTGATTTTGTTTGGTTCATAAGTTGGCTATGGAAAATGTAGACGTGGAAATATTGAAAAGACTAAGGGAAAATTGGAATGTCGGAAAATGGTTTCATGAATCAACAAAAATACGGACTAAGTAATGGGCTTCGGAAATGGAAAAAAAAAGAAAAGAACAAGTTGGCCCAAGAGTGGGGTTTCGTCGGCCATGCCATGGTTTGGCCCAACTCCATCAAGTCACGTGTACATTACGGTCACATGACAACTTAATTAGTATAAGAGACATGAAGGCTCAAGAAAATTCAAGAAAATTTGAGAGAAAGAAAGGAAGAAAGAAGGGAGGAGAATAAACCATGGCCATTCGGCCATGGTCTCCAAAAATTTGTCCTCAAATTTTGTTTCCAAAAAATTATGTTCTTTGTTGTATTTCCCCTAATTCAAGCCTCTACAACGTGGAGCAATTGGTTGAAGAATAAAGATTGGTTTCCTCAATTCTATACTTGAGGCAAGTGAAGAAACTTGGAGAAAAAGGTAAGGATTCACCCCTTTTTATTATGTTATGAAGATTGGTTTGTGTTGTAATATATGGAAATGAATAGAATTCATAGAAATATGGAAGTTGCATACGGCAAAGGTGTTTGTGTGCATGTGGTCGAAATGCATGAGATATGGTATAGTTAGAACGAGTCAATTTTATATTATATTTTGATTGTGGATTGTGGGAATTGTTTTGAAATGGAGGTTGAACGAAAATTGGAGGGATGTGAAAATTTCATGTGGCCGTGGGACATATGGTGATGCATTAATGATGGATTTGTTTTGTTTAACATGCTAATTGTGTTTGTTGGATCTTTGCAATGTAAATGGAAGATATACGGGTTAAGTTTGCATTGTAATAAAAGTAGGAAGGTTATGTCATTTTGGAATGATTTCATGTTATTTGATAATGAGATGTTAAGGTGCAAGTTAGAATTGTTGTTGATGAATTCGAAAATGGAAATGTGTTATGAATAAGTATGCCAAAAATTGAAGTGTTGGATGAATTATGACTTTGTGTGAAAGTTTGTATATTTTGTATATTTTGATGATATATTTGTAGAAAAATGCTATGGAATGCTTCCGCATTATGTTGTAATGATCTTAGTCCGTAATGAATGAGAGCATGTTGATATTAATTTGGAAATGTGAAGTCTAATGGAAACCTGCCGCATTATGTCTAAGTAAGCTGAGTTATGTTATGTTATGTTGTGGTTTGCAGCGATCAAGTGGATGTTCTCGGGTGTTGTTGTCGGGTTGTTGGCTGGCTGTTTCGAGCCAAGTCGAGCGCCTTCTGGATGCTATGGTATAGGCGAGATGCCGTCCAAATTTTTGTAGACAAGTATTGGTTAAGAGGGGATTTCGAAGTCTCATGAATAGTAATTGTCAACGTGACTATTCCTGCAGATTGGACGAAACGGATCGAGTTTTGGTAAGCGGTGAAAGCGGCAAGAAAGTGCATGTAAAGCTTTTTATTTCCTTGTTATGGCACGACATAGGAGTGTTAGTTTCGGATTTGGACTCTTGGATTCGCTCCTATTCCTCGGAATCTACATTTAAAGTTGAGCCTTTTTTCGTTCAATGGTATTGAATCCATTTGTAACCAATTGACTAGATCGTTTTTAGACATCTAAAATTTCCAGTAAATCCAATCCGATCACTCTAAAACACTTACTAATGATATTATGAGGTTCAACGAGTATGATTTAAGTACGCCATCTCATTTGGACCCGAGGTGGGTCCACTATTTCGATTTTACCCTTTTGTGTTTATAACTTGTCTTCGAGCCGTTTTAAAGGAAACGTTTAACAACTTCTCTACTTATTACTTAAAAAATTGTTTTAAATATTCCGTTAAGTCCCGTGACGTGTTTTGATATGTTCCACGAATCGAATGTTCCGTCCCGACATAACCTACCGTGATGTCCGAAAGCAAGGTACGTACTATGCCTGCTCGATTTCATCACTTTGATTTGTCATTCGCTATGCCTATCGGTCTCCGGAAATATATATGTTATTTTTATTGCATTAGTTTCTCACCACTCCACTCGTGGATGCCTCAATGTTTCCCACACCGAGCCCGGCCAGGATATGTTTCTCAAGTCAGACAGTGTCTCTCGCATTGTCGGGCCGCGGGCCCCGTGCGCGCGGTGTATATACGTGTACGGGTCGTGGTGTATTTACGTGCCATGTACGCTTGCGTCGACATCCGCCGATTATGTTCTCGATATGGCCATTTGGTATGTTATGATTTGTTTCTGAGATATCTCTACTCAAGTACGACGTGTTTTGGCGCCGAGAGACGGGGCGCCTATGTCCGTCGTTTTCACCGAGTCCCATGGGGCCGGGGCCCCGCTTTAGCATATGTTTTCTCGCATGCTTTACTTATGATTTCGATACGCATTTTTGAATTATGCATCTCGTTGCTTTCCCCACATTCCGTTCGATTTTTATTTTATTTTTTATTTCTGCTTTAAAAGCTTTTCCGCCCCCCCTTTTTTCGGGCGTTTCGTGCCCCCCCCAGGGGGACGTTTGATTTCCGTCCGTTCGCCAGGTTATCGTCATGTTTGGGGCCCTTTTCCGAGCCCTTTATTTGGTATAGACTTTTTATTTCATATTCATATTCATTTCGGGACGACGGGGGCCCCCCCCGTCATACGATTTTGTTTTTTTTCTGGGAGACAGGGTGGGTTCGATATGTTTCCGGAGATTTGCGTCTTTAGAGTTTATTATGTTTTGTGACCCTTATCGCCTTTGTCCTGCCCCTTGTCCTTGTTAAATTTGATTTCCCTTTATCTTTAATATTTTGCTAATTCGGGTAAGGTACGTAGAGGCCCCTGGGGCACGAGTCGCGCCCACGAGTTGGTCGTGACACCCCTTTTTCGGGGGGCGTTTAGCCCGCAGTACGACGCTCGTTTTGGTGATCCGCCAGCTTAGGATATCCATTCAGCTATCTTGGAGTGCTCCCTTGTTCCGGAGCCTCAGCTGGTACGTATCCTTTTATTGTATATATGTGTCTATCCGGGTACGGCGGAACCTCGTCCCGTCATATGATATCTGTTGTTACTCTTAGAGGTATGTAGACATATGTGTGGGTTTGCATATAGTTACTATTCGCCTTCTGTATGATTTATATTTGGGACGTCCCCATCCGTAGTGGCGACCTTGTCGCGCTTGCGTATATATATGTTTTGGGATGTCTGCGTAGTGGCGCCCTTGTCCGCTTGCGTAGATATAAACATATATGCTTTGGGGAGTCATATATTATGATAGCCTTGCCGCTTATGTACTATGATATCTCGTTGAAAGTTGTAACTCCCGGTGACAAGTTGCTATGATACGCTATATAATGGCGTTTTCGAGACGACGTCTTGCCTTTTTTTTATTTATAAGTTCTTTATTATGCTAGTTGTGGATGATTATAGTTACGTGCATACTGAGTGTCCACTCGGGCACCGTCCACGACACGGGTTGGGTCGTGATAGGAATATCGAGACCTATGAGCCTCGACAAGATCAATCGAATCAAATTACCAACACGAGGAACGCACTGTGTCCCTTACTCCTCAAAATGCCCTCGGATCAATCACGGCCTCCTTGGCCTCATCCCTCAAAACTCTATCTTGAATCTTGCTCAATTGAGCATCCTCAAACCCATGAGTCCGGATTTGGACCAATAAAGATGACCTCGTCTCTACACAAGCCAAAACCCTGCTTGGGGCTGAAATGTCAAGGCGAATGAAACGCTGGCCGGTCAACCTCCATGTCCTTCTGGACGCTCGAAACAAGCAAATGAGCTAACCTTCATATATATATGTGTGTGTATATATATATATATATATATATATAGTATATTACGCGAGAGCCCAAATAAAGTGAGATCTCACCCCCGATTTATATTATGGAATAACCATCATCGCTATATCTCACCTTGAAGGAACAATTGTTATAAGTGCGAGATCAACAACAATGAATAAAATAATGAAAATCATGAAATAAGCTCAATAATCTCATAATAGCATTAAAATCATAAGCTTTGGACTTTCTAGAATTAGAATCATCATCATCATCATCATGTTCATCATAGGAAACATCTCATCTTTAGAATCATAAGAAGCTTTTAAGAATCATTAACTTCTAACTTTTGGAAGGAAGAAGGTTATGGAAACACGTATGGAATCATAACACGAGAATCATGCCTTTTGAAAGAAAGGGACTAGCCTTAACATACCTTTTCGGTCGCCTTAAATTTATCTACTTAATGCTTGTCCTCCTAAGATCATAATCTACAATCAAGAGAATTCATGCTATTGTTAGGCTTATCAAGGGCTTATCTTAAGCCTCCAAATTAAACCCCTTTAATCTGCGAAATTGCAACATCTCCGTATATATTCTACTTCCCCCTTCAAAAACCC
>NW_026719321.1:0-11486 GCF_029784015.1 Lycium ferocissimum | reverse complement strand
CTAGCCCAAAATTACAATTCAGCAACCAATCAACAACAACAATAATACCAACATCAACAACACTATTATTCATACTAACATATTCCATAAACGTCCCACACGACGTTTTTCAACATACAACAACAATATGCACTTTCTTCCATCCTAATCAGTGGAGTATAATCTCATCAATACGCTAAGCTTTACATACCATTTTTATATACAGAATTGTCACGACCCACCCCCGTGTCGCGATCGGTGTCCTAACCGGACACCCATACGTACCTACTGACTGATCCGGCATACCAAATGGCTAAATTCCGTTTAGACATACATAAATCCATACGTATATAAAATACTTCGCACGAAAAATATATATACATACTTAAACCTGCATGTGGCCGTTAGGCTAACATAATAAGTGCACTACTCTCACCCGTTGCAGACTCGTACTACTTACCAAGAACCGTGACAACCCACAACCCACAAACATGTCTATAGGCCTCTAACATATAGATCAGAATCAAGACTCCGGATGTGGCCCCGCCTGCATCTAAAAAACCATATGTACAAAGCGGACAACAATGTAAAATATATACCAAAAATATCACTCTCCGATCAAAGGAGCGCTCACGCAAACCGATAACAAAAAATTTAAGTCATGGCGTATCTCGAGGCGCGTCTCAGCCCGCGGGCATGTAAAGCCCCCCGAAGAATGGGGGTCGTAAGCATTTTAAGGTGTACCGAGTATGTTTAATGAAATGTAACATACATAATCATCATAATCAGAGTTGAACACGTAAAATCATAATGTGCGGTAATCGATCCGTAGCTGCCGACTTACAGTAGCGCATGCATATAACCGTTAATATGTCGTATTTGGGGGTAAAATCGACGAAGCATCGCACGGCACTGTGAGGTACAAAATGTGGCCGACGGAAGCACAACGCAAATCGTATGCAGAGCGTGATTATAAATCGTAAAACCGCAGTCCGAGATACGCAGGTGTAATGCATGTGACTTCAAATAGAACCGTAACTCGTAAGTATGACAGCATGGTAATCGAGTCCGAATCGTACGTGCGTAAATGAGTACGTACGTATCTTTATCCAAATCGTAGTCTCGCATCATTTACGCAGTCATAAAGCATATTCGTACATACACATCATATATATCGATCCCGCCCTTTAATAAGGACGCGGTACGTAATCCGCCCTCTTAGTACGGGGACGCTTCGTACGTACGCATCGCATCAAATGCCATCCCGGCCGCCATCCCCATAATATCACATAATCAAATCATAATTAGATATAAACAGATCCCGCCCGCACATCCGAGGGACGCGAACAATGCAGTTGAAGGCACGAACCACAACTCCGGCCCGGCTAAGCAGCGGGGAAGGAAAACATTGAGGCATCCACGATCGTATCAATGAGAAACCATATGCATACACCAACATGCTGTATTTTAATGAACCGAAATAGTTCGAAGATAAGTCAAATCGAATACTTGATCATAGTTATAATAGATACGCATACGTGTCATTTGGGGTGGCAATTTACGCATTATTTGCAATCGTATCCGTAACCGTTCCGTATGTCGTACTATATTATGAAACTCATAAGAAATATTAAGTAACAATTATCATATGATAGCAGAACGATAGCCAAGAACCAACTACGAAGGTCGACAAAAACGAGTCAATTTATGCCTTACAAGAACTATTCGGGGTTTTGGGCCTACCCTGACTCCAATCATAGTGGCGTACATAAATTACTGGATAATAAACCTTAGGGAGTCGTCCATAATCATCTTAGGTGTTCCGACTCCATTTGTGGAAATTATACACACATATAGGCAATTTTGTCGACAAAAGGTAAAGGAATATTTCAATCTTATCGAATGATTTCGAGCTATTTTCAATCTCGAGTATGAGAAGCGAAAGTGAGATCGAGGCTCGCCTTTCAAGCCTCGTTACATTCGTAACATGCCAAAGAATAAAGGGCAAGACTTTACATACCTTGGTTTCGCCTTACGCTCGTCCAACCCCCACCCTGCTTCGTCAAAAATCTACAAATGGTCATTGTTACAACGTGAGTTTTAAGCTTTTGTGTGTTCAACTTTAATTCATACTTGTCTACCGAAATTTCGGCAAAGATTTTACACATATGGCATCCCCGAGACTTAGCTCGGCCAATACCTCAACAACAACAACCCAACAACAACATTCACAATATCAACAATCGAGCTAAACGCATTCTAGCATGAATAGTATTACTTTCTTCATGATACAATAATTTCCATTCTAACTTCACACTTTCAATCCAATATCGACGTTTTCATATTCATCAACCCACCAAGATCACTCCGGAAACATTTCATTTCATTTTACGAAATATTCACAAAATATACAAAATATACAAAATATACAAGTTTTCCACCAAAACCATAATTCACTCAAAGCCTCCAATTTTCAACATAAATATTCACAACACATTTTTATCTTTTAATTTCACCTACAACAATCACCATTTGCATCTTATAACTTCATTCTCATAATTACATAAACTATACTAAAATTACATACTCTCCGACAACAACTTAGCAACAATTCTTCATGTTAACTTAAACCATTGTTCTTCCATCTACTTCGTAAGGCCATAACAACACAATTGACACATCAAACAAAATTAATTCATTTTCATTTTCCCTTCCATACCACACGGCCAACACCTATTTTTCCAACTTCCATCAAATTCCTTCCACTTTCATTTCCAATATGAATTCCACCATAATCACAACTAGAATACAACATAAAATTCAACACACCTTCCATGCACAACCATGCACACATACACGGCCATATATATATATATATACACACACACACACACGGCTCACACACCACAACTCACAATTCCATGCTTTTCATTCAATTCCACATACCATAACATATATATAACCTTCTATAACATAATAAAAACATGAAATTCTCACCTTTTCCAATAAATTCTTCTGCCAAAAGAAACACTTTCTTGCCAAGATAATTATGCCACTTTGAAGAGCACCTTGAGTTTAGTAAGAATATAAGAAAATTTCAATTTTTGAACCAAGGTCAAGGGCTAGAATTTTTTTTTTTTCTTTCTCCTCTCTTTCTCCCTTGGCCGTTTTCTCTTCTTGATTTTCCTCTTGTTTTCTTGAAAATTCTAGATGAATAAATGGTCCTCTTCATCCATTTATAATCACATGATTTAATTAAATTGACTTGGGCCATTCCATGGTTGGCTTGGTCGGCCACCTTATTTCTTTGGGCCTCATTTTCTTTTATTTTTTTTTTCTAGCCCAATTCTTCATGAATCATATTTTGCAATTCCTAAATAAATTTTCAAAATTCCAATTTTGCCCTTAGGCCTTCTCCTATGTTTCCGCATTCAAGTTTCCATAACCGCATACACATACTAAGAAAAATCCATACTTGACCTTATTCCTTGCAAGTCAAGGTTATTTCCAAATTTTCCAAATACGCAAGATATAACATAAATCAGTCCATCCACATGGCTACAACACGTTCAAAAAATGCACTTATAAACACAACAACTACAATACAACACTCTATGACCTTTTCTCCATGACTAGTTTCTTTTTTTAAGGCTTGCTAGACCTTCAAATAAACTCAACATAAAAGATGGGATAAATAACATACCTTATACTTGAAAAAAACTCAGCCACATCAACCTTTTCCAACACCAAGCTTAAGTAGAAGCAAGAACAATCACCTTTCACGGACTAGTTTGGCGTAATCTTGTCAAATTCTTGATTTATCGGACCATAATATTTGGGAGATGTTTTTGAGAGGCTTCTAGGACTTTTTGGAATGTTAATATGCTGAAAAAAGGGTTGATGGGGGTATTTATAACCCCTCTTAGGTCGGTTCCACCGACTTATTCATGTGGGGCCCGCGGAACCATTTGTGTCTTGGGGTCTTGCTCTTAAAATGGCCATAACTCTTGATTTCGACATCGTGCGAGTCCCCACGACCTATGGTTGGAAAGCTCTTTCAATTATCTATAACCTTTATTCTTTGTGTTTTTTCCAAATTCCAAACTTATAATGCCGTTTTGGCCCTCCAATTCAAACATCATCCGAAAACCTTTCCTTAAATCGTCCTTTTGGAGGGCTTATGTCCATATTTGGCTTATGGGTCCTTCTTAGGACTTGCTCAACCTTCCATGTACTACTTGTATCACTTTTAATATATCCTTTACAAAATTCCGACATGTGAGCCCCACCTTAACTCATGGTTTCGAGGGCTATCATCGAGTGATCATGTTAACCGATTTTACCCCATACAATCTCCAAATGTCATATATATGTTCTTATGCTCGCATAACATAATCTTCATCCATAATCCTTGTGTAACTCGTTCTCTCCCCGAGCTCATACTAAGTCGTCTAGCCTTGATAACGCGAAATTTTCCAAGGTGTAACACCCTTTCCTCTTTAGAAACATTCGTCCTCGAATGTTAAGTTCTTAGGGATTTCACGAAAATTTTTACCGTAGTTTCCCGTAATTGTACTACTATCATCTTATCACAACAACCCAAAACATATAATCGCCCCAGGGATACAACATCAACATCCATACTGGCCCACACACGACCAAGAAATCGCTTTAAATAAGGCGTTACCTACCTGAGGGCTCTGTTTGCATATCCTTTGGGGGTCGAAATAGATACGGGTACCTAGACTTCATTTCTTAACCCTTTTTCCCATTTGTTTGCCCTTACGTACACGATCGAAATTGTCTAGCACCTCGCTCTTGTTTTATCTCAAGCGAGTTGTAGTCTTGACATGGTGTGCCTGACTATTTATTATCCCGTAAGTAATTCTCTTTTCTCTTTCCTTGTTTGCTTTTTTGCTAGTGACCTACTACTTTTCTCGTACACGGTGCCTTTTCCGCGTTTATCTCTTCGGTACCTTCTCGGCCTACTCTTTTTAATGTCCGTCGGCCTTGATATACACTACATCGACTCCTTATAGTTCATCGGGAAAAGTTCATCATTCGCACATCCTTGTCACTATCTCTCCTACCTTTACAATCGTGTTGTTTATTCAACATGACTTTATCGCTAGTGGGCATAATGGCTGTGTTCGTTAAGATATTTCTCCCGAGTTCCTTTTGAAGACTACTTCCATCGATCCCAAGTACGTATATACATAATGGTTATTCACCTTTACTATCCTTCACAGCATATTTACGCTTATGGCAATTCATAATCCGAGTTCAATTTAAATTTGTAACTTGCCACCTTTTTGAGCTCTTGCCACAACTGTTTCTTTAACCTACATTTTGAATTCCTTTAAATCTCCCAATACAACTCAAAGCATAGGGCTACGACAATTCTTACTCCATTACGACTCTCTTACTATTATATATATGTCACACCCCGATCTTGATCGGCGTGATGGGCACCCTCCGACCCCGTGACGGAGCCGAGCGAACCCGCTCGACCCTTACTACGTCAAAATTTTTTTTTGAAAAACCTTTAAGACAAGTAAACTTAAATAGATGATCGAAATACTCTTTTGTTGCTTTTAAGTTAAATAAAATATGTAATCGTATATAACTCGTGTCATAATACAACCGACTCCCGAACCCTATAACTCGGTCAGTAAAGTCTCTAACTCGAAATCGAAATCTCGCACGTGTACTCCGACTCCGCCATACACTCCAGGCCAAATGGAGCTTGCCAACTTCGCCGGAACATCTTCTATCCGGCTTCTATCCGAATGGGTGTACTCGCGTGGCATGAACGTTACACGACTCGAAGAAGCAGGGGTCAAGATTAGCAATGCATCGAGTATGTAAGACATGAATGTAAAGATAGTAAAAAAGTTCGTACGTGGCATGACATACATTGTAATATAGCAACTGTGCCGGCAATAATCGTAGGGAAACATAGATGGTATCACATGATAGAGGAAAGCAACCTGTACATGTGAGTGCCACTCAGTATGTGAGGCCATGCACGCCTAGCTTTTTTTTCTTTTTCTTTTTCTGAACACGGTGTTTCTTGTTTTTGTACATAGAAAACAGATACTTTTCAGAAAACGGTATTTTTTTACTTGCAGTACAGACGCCGAACCATCGGCTCTCCCAACCCCTCCCAATGTTGTCCCAAGTATTTCATAATATATATATATATATAGCACAGAACAGACGCCGCGGACGGCTCTCCCCCGTCCCGTTCCGGGCATCCCGCGTCCGGGATGATAAGCCAGCTGAATCAGGTGGACACAGTTGCCCTCCCCATTCCCCACATATACAGTGTATACAAATACATTCATCAATATCAGGTATTATATACATTATTATATAAACAATTAAACAGAGCATGCATGGGAGCCCAAGGAAAAGCTATAACGCTATCGGAGTGACGTAAGGTCGGTAACCTCCGATTTTGTTATGAAATAACCATGGGCGCTTTATCTCACCTTGAAGGAACTAGTAGTAAGGCGAGACAATCAATGGAGGGGTCAACATTATGAATAAACATGGAGTAGAATCATAGTGTAGCATTTCATGTACTTTGGAACCTTTAGACATAAGATCATTCTGGGCTTTAGTCATCATTATTATCATCATAGAACTGTGGTCGTCGTTTTAGCTAGTAGGACTTTCGATGTTATAAAGCTTGGTTTTTTTTTAAAGAAAAACTGAGTATTCTGGACAAACACTGGTAAACTTTTTAGAGAAGAAAATCATGCGTTATTGGGGTCGAAGGTTTAGTTAAAACAACTACTAATTTGATACTAGGAACAATAACCAAAAACTTTTTTATTAGCTATAGCATGAAAATAAGTTTAATGTAACAATAAGAAGGGATTTGGGAATAGTGGGCCCGCCTCGGTCGAATGAGGCGGCGTACACAATTTCATTTATAATACATTTCATAATGTTGCTTATGCGGAAGTCTTAGGATGATCGGGTCGTATTCTTGCAAGTCCTAGAATTTGTTTCGACCTTTCTTTCACTATTTAAGCATTTTTTGGTTCAATGCCACGAATGAATAGTAACTAGTTTTCGATCTCGGATTTCTAGAGTTAGGGAAGTCCCCGAGGCGCGAAATCAAGCCTATACGTCTAGGACATGCCAAAGAAAGAAAGTAAAGTCTTGCATACCCTTCCGCTCTTCTGCTACTCCAAATCACGTTACCAAATGGTACCCGCAAAACTCACAATTTGGTCATGTTTACCAAATGTTAATTAGCGTATTTGAGATGGGATTTTAAATGAAACTTGTCTACCGAAATTTAATGTAAAGACTTCCCCGTAAATATACCATGCCACCAAGTCTATCTTGGTCGATTTCAATCAAGAACAATCCGGAATTCCGGCCAAATTATCAACAATACCAACAATTCTGTCAACAACATTATCAATTTATTCAAGATACATTATAATGCTAATAACCCTTCTCCAAATATTCCAACACATTCCAATTATATTCAATCCAACTTGATATTCAAACGAACCACATATAATCAAACTATCATTAACATGCATATCTTCATGAATTTTCCATCTTTTTACACATTACAACAACCAACATACTATAAAAATTAATTCAATCCTCCCACATAACACAACCTATATACACGGCCAACACTACTCCATATGGCTACCATTCCAACATTATTATATTCATGGTTTTTCATTCATTTTACATCATGGATTCCACAACACAACAATCAAACTACCAAAATAAAATCAATTCATCACACCTTCTCAACACTACTTCTATTCGGTCATAACTAAAACATGCATAATTTCATGTTTTTCGTTCATTTCTCCATTCTACAACATACCACCATTCATAATACAACAATCCCACAGCCAAATAAATTAATTCTTCATTTCCATACCATGCTACCTACACGGCCCCATGCATACACATTAACCACCATGCAAACTTTTTCCTATTTTCATGAATTCTATCCATTTCTACCTACTACAATATAAACAAACTCCTCATAATATATAAAATGGGATTAAATCTCACCTTTCCTCCTTAACTTCTTCACTTGTCCAAGGTGTGGAATCGTCGAAACGAACGTTCTATCTTCCGAAATAATTATACCACGTTGTAGAGGACCTTGAATTAGTATAAATACATGAAGAAAAGAATTTTTGGGACAAGATTTCATGGGGGCAAAAAATGCCCTGTGGCCGTGACCCTCTTCTCTCTCCTCACCTTTATTTTCTTTCTTTCTTTCTTCCTCTTTCCTTCAATTAAAAAGATGATCACACATATATATACATGTGTCTTCCACTACTTATCCATATTTATGATTTAGTCCCTCAAGTATAACCTTATATCCTCCTTCTCCATCTCTAGAATTTTCTTCTTTTTTCTTGATTTTTCCTTCCTTTTCTTGAATTTTCTTACTTGGTCAAAGATGACCAAATGTCTTCCCTTGCACACTTTAGTCCCTCGTATTTACACTTTGCCCCTTTTCATTTTTTTTTTCTAGAGCTTTCTTCCTTTTTTCTTGAAATTTAATAAAGAAGGCCAAGTGTCTTCTTTATATAAGATTTGGCCCTCCAAGGATTTTCTTGAACCTTGTGGAATTACTATTTTACCCTAGAGCTTTTCTCATTCTTACCATTTTGTCCCTAACCTTCCGCATTATTTCCACGGCCCCATTTTCCGAATTTCTCTTCTGCCCTTAGCCTCTCTCAATGTTTTCCACACTACCATTGTCCACAATTAATATTCCTAACAACTCGGACATTAAAATTATCTTAGAACATAGTCTTATCCTTAACTTCTCGCCTTTGTCTCGCAACACCCGAACGTACGGCACGGCTATAACAATATATATACCTAGCTTCGATTTTCTTGTACCGGCGATGACTTTATCTCACGTTATTCCTTCCTAGCTTCTCGATATGACCTTTTTACAATGACGGTTGGCATAGCTTTATGTTGACGGTTCATATAATTCCTTTGGTGCAAAATTTCCTCTTGTCATCCCCGAGTGTCCCTTAGGTTCGTCATCCTCTCTATCATCCTTTGTGAATTTGACTTGAAGACCTTTCTTTCTCTTTTCATTGCCCTTAAGACATGTTCGCATATTTAGGTACGTGAATTTACACCCAATACGAGGGATTCAAATCATGGTCTAAAAATATTTGTAGTTCCTCTTGACGTAAGGTGCTCTCTTGAGTTCTCTTCCATACTCCCTCTCCACATGTCTACCTTATGGTACCCGTATTGTCAATTCGTTTCCACTTCTTTCCATTACCTTCCCGATATGCCAATACGCCTCGAACTTTATTCCCGAGATAGTAAATTTCTTCTTTTGGAGCTTGAGACTATCGTAACTCTTTGCAACTCCAACTCCATTTTTCCCCCTTATTAAGGGGACCCTTATACGCCAATAGTTTCCAAACGTCCATTATCTCCGATAATTATGTGCCGCCCTTCATGACTTTCTTAAACCGAAGTTCCTTCATCACATGGTCCGACGTATCTATCTTCTCGCTAGCTACACTTCTTATATTTAATCGGAATACTCATGGGGTATCCACCCGATGCTTTCTTGTTCGTATCGTCTTTCATGACTAACGAGCGTCCGGACTCAATGTTAATGGGGACGTCGAGATTCACTACGTCCTTTATGAAGTTTCGGTTATACCTAAATCCTTATCCCTCTTCCCGACTTTCTTATAATATCTCTAAGGTTTCTTACCCTAAGTTCTTCTTCGATTTATGTCTATATCGTCGTTCTTGTCAATATTCCTATGCCTTTCCATCCACTATCAATCCTTTCGCCCATTTAGCTCACTTACTCATAATCCTTCTTAACTATGCGTTTATGTCTCCGCTGTGCATCCGAGTTTTTTGAGTGTCCTACTACTTCTTCTTCGTTGTGAGCTTTAATTCTTACAATTACACTCTCTCCATCCCCGTTCTTCAACCCTTATCTCGTCTTTTACGATGCTACGGCCGCGATCTTCTCTTCCGTGCGCGTTCCTTATATTTCATTCCATTTCCACATGACCCAATCTCCCATTCTTCACATGGATTCCTATTCTATGTCATCAATTTTTACTCAAATAGTCTCGTGCTTTGCCCGTCATCTCTTTTTGGAGGCTTTACTCACTCATATTTCTTACTCTTTTACTTTTTTCAACACTTTGATCTCCCCCCTCCATCTACTCACCTTTCTTCTTTTTCAAATATCGTTGTATTAGGACTTCCCAATCTTAACCGGGTAGCGGGAACGCATCGCTACCTTGTAATGCTGGTACCATATCTTTTGTTTTGTCCCTTGAACTCCGTTACCCTGTTCGATTAATGCCTTCCCTACACTGCAACATTGGTTGCCAGGATACACATACCCACTGATATAGTCATGTATAGGATATCATGTGCATACCTATATACATACATAATTGCTACTATCCTGCTCACAAAATATTTCCAAACGCTATTCAACTTACCCTGCTTCTTTGTGATGCTCCTTCTCTCTTCACCGGTTAAGTCCGCCTCGTCCTATGTGACCTCGAGGTTTCCGCCCACTCGTATACTTTAATTTCCTTTAGGCCACTCTAGCTTCCCCCTTGGTTCTCTGTGTCCGACTTTACTGTGACTTTTAGTACACTTCCCGGGTCACTCATCCTAAAATTTCTCTCTATTCCAAGACGCTTAACCTTGGAACTCGATGAAATACGATCCTTTAATACTAGTATGATAGCGTCCACCTCACCGACATGACCTTCATCACATAATTTGGAGTAAGTTGAAGTCTTAACGTATTCCGAAGCGTTCCCATAACACATCTCCCTTCGAATTAGAAAGGGTCTCTTACTCTTCTCGACTCCACAATTACTATTTTCAGCTCTTTCTCAATCCTCAATATTCACTTTTTTCACCTACGGATACGACTATTTTCCGTCCTAGACTGCATACCCAAAGGTGATGAACATACCTTGATCATATCATACTTTTCACCAAGGCTCGTATCATATCATAGCTTACTTACATCTAAGACATGCCAAAAGAAAGAAAGTAAGCTTTACATACATGTTCCACCTCCTATTACTTACGTTTATTCGTCCGAGCTCATAAGTCTACATGTAAGAGGATTCACACTAACGTTAGCCTCTTCATTGCACACTTGTACCAAATCTCAAATCAAACTATTCTATATTCTCGTCGAAAAATCGCAAAGCATCTCCTGCTTATATGCCTAGCTCAAAATTACAATTCAGCAACCAATCAAAACAACAATAATACCAACATCAACAACACTATTATTCATACCAACATATTCCATAAACGTCCCACACGACATTTTTCAACATACAACAACAATATGCACTTTCTTCCATCCCAATCAAAGTGAGTATAATCTCATCAATACGCCAAGCTTTACATACCATTTTTATATGCATAAATCAGTCCATCCACCCCACAACACGCAAAATTCCCAAAAAAAA
>NW_026719320.1:0-11849 GCF_029784015.1 Lycium ferocissimum | reverse complement strand
GGAGTATGAGTCCAACCCCTTTTAGAGAAGAAACAATAAAACGAATTCAAAAAGTAAAACCCCAATAAGGAATGAATAAATATAAGTTTTAAAAATGTCCTATAGTCCCCGAAAAAGAACGGATCCATCGTATCGATCCTAAATTCGAATTGTTTCCCCAGAGCCCGGTAAACCCTGTGCTCAATACCAAATTTTTCCGCCCCAAAAAAACCAATAGTCTTGGTCCCCAAGTGGGAAAGGTAAAACCGATAACAACCCATTAATTAAGTTATTTAAACAAAAATAAACTGATACAGAACAAGATTCATAACCAAGTTTTTACTAATAAATAAAGTGCTGAAATAACAAAGAACCATTAAAAACTAGTGTCATGTGTAGAAGAGCTAGTATGAGTATCAATACAAGTCTTGTAAGTCCCGTTTGGCCGTTATAGTATTTTGACATTTCGCCCCTTTTCCGAGCTTTAATTATCTCATCTTTAACCCGAGGGGACCGTTGGCACATTTCTCGAGGTGTCTAGATCAGATTCAAGCAACTTTGTGAAATATAGGCTTAAAGTGAAAAATGGTTGACCTAAAGTTGACTTATGGGTAAACGGACCTTTTTCAGGTTTCTGTCGATTCCAAGGGGTTCGGATGATCTTTTAGAACTTGTGTGTCACGACCCAACCCCGTAGGCTGCGACCACAGTGCTCGGCCGGACACTCGTATACACTTGTTATCTATAGTCATACACCGGCTAGCATGCACGAGCGCTCGATATAAGTATATATAAAACATATGCAAGTCGAAGCTACTTATTTCCCGAAGAGCTACAGCCTATAACGGTTAATATCGTACCAAAGTCGCTTGGGCTGTCATATATATATATAGGGAACGTCCCCAACAAAACATAAGCCGAGAAGGCTACCTTCATACACAGTTTGCCATGATAAACATATATATATACGCAAGCCGACAAGGCTGCCCTAAAATGGGTACGCCCCCGGACACAAGCCATAACCTTATAACAAAACAACAACCATCCATAGACCCACACTTGTGACCACGGACCTCTAAGAGTGACAACGACGTCATATGACGGGACGAGGGCCCGTCGTACACGAACGATAACATATGTACATATCAAAAGGTTATACCACGACACTATGCTCGGAACAAAGGAACACTGCGAAATAGGCTGAGTAGATACCCTAAGTCGAAGGATCTCCGAAGCGTGTGTGTACAATACTAACGGGCATGAAACGCAGCCCCGAAGAAAGGGGTCGGTACGAAATATGTCTTGAGTATGTAAAGCGTCAAACATAGTAAATAGAATCATATACGAGACAAGGTGTATAGGACTCAATGCAACTACGAGTTTCATAAAACTTGCCTTTGAACATACTTCATTTGTATCGTTCTCATATCAATGTCAATATAATGCTTTATAATCAAAGCTTGCATAATCATTACGTATATAACATATATAACGTGTCCGGCCCTTTAGTAAGGGACTCGGTATTTATAATCATAACATCATAAACGTAAACATATTCGTGTCCGGCCCTTAGTAAGGGACTCGGTAATAAGGAATATATGCCCTCCTGGCCTCCATCTCCAAATCATCATATCATCACATCATCATCATCATATATATATATATATAACGTGTCCCGGCCCTCTAGTGAGGGACTCGGTGAATAGTATAATAGATCGGCGCACGAGAACGTACCACGGCCGGGACTCGGTGAAGGATATAGCGGTAAGCACGAGCGAGTAATAAGCAACCACATATATATGTAAAACATTTTTGAGACTCAAAGAATAGTAACTAAATCAATTCTTGGACATTAGCATGTTACATTATATGAAAACCAAGCATACCTATGCAATTCCTTTTAAAAAAAAATAAGAACTCTTGTACATTACATACTAGTCCATCATGTAATAAATAACGAGATCATATTTCAACTATACCAACATTTTCAACATTACGGACGAATAACAATCACATATCGTACTAAGAGTTAGAGAGTGGAGTCACCCCGAGGCTCGATTATATCTTACTTACGTCTAGGACATGCCAAAGAAGAGAAGGAATAGGCTTTGCGTACCTTTAGCGTTTAGTCGTAATAATAACTTGTACTTGCTGCCCAACAACACTTAGCCTATATCAAGATATCAAGAGCTATAATTAGTATACAAGGGATTTCAATACGCACTCACGCTCACAATCCCTTTCAAACATTTAGACGACGTTCATCGCATTCAAACCAACTAGTGCTTACAATCTAACATTGCTACTCATTCTTTCTCATATCATTTCAAACTTGTTTAACGTGACTTAGGGGACTGTGGTCAGCTTGTATATCATTCATTCCAGCCCCAAAATCACAGCCAAACAGCATATATGCACAATACCATTTCACTTGTACTACATGTTCATAACAACATTCAACAATCAACAACATTACTTTCATTTCTAATCTTAAAACAGTCCACGGTTTGGAATGCTTATATCCTTCAACATGGTTGGTTTCATTAACTCCTTAATTCACATATTCAACATACATACAATATACTATAATGTGCATAAAAACAACAATCCAAATTTGGCACAAAACAGTCCACAAATTCCCCTACAAACAGCCCCTTTACACGGCTTCAATGCCATTCCTACAACTTCATGATTTTCACTCCTTTATCCATGCTACAACACCTTGATCCAATCCCAATACATTGTACAAGAAGACCAAACATAATTCCATTCAAATCTACCACACATGGCTCATGTAAACTTTAAGAAAACAGCCCAATTCTAACATGCACATCATAAACCAATTTCTACAAATCTTAGTTCAATCACATATGGTGGTATACATTTATTATTCAACAATACAAGCAAAATGGAACCAACCATTGCTTCACCAAACTCACGGCTGCCACTCAAGTTCAACCACAACAACAATCCAACAACAACATGCATGAATTACACATTTATATCATCATACAACACAAGAACAATAACCATTCTTACCTTTCAATCTTGTTCTTCACCTTGGTCTAAATCTTCAACTCTCTTGAATGCTACACCTCCTAGTCTCTTCCCAACATCTACCACACGTCCTTATACACTTGAGGAGGATTTAATTTGCTTGGAAATTTAATTTTTGGATCAAAATGAAGCAAGTCATTCTCGGCCAGCCATGGCCGAGACTATCTCTCTCTATCTCTTAATTTCTCTACTTTGTATTGATGAAATGAGCTTTCAATTGAATTGTGAATCAGATATATCCCTTATATAGGCAGTCCATAATGTGGACATGTGTCCCACTCAAGTGGTTAGCCAATAAAAGTTGGCCAAATCACAAGTGGGACCCACACGGCCACTTAAGCCTACTAATGATACAATTAGGCTCTTAATCTCACTTATTCATCTAATCTTGGTCAATTAATCCTTATTCTTCAATAATGTTCTTATACCAAACGAAATCCATAGGCAATTGTGCATCGGAACGAAATCGGGAGGTGAAAACCCTTCCCGGGAACCCTTGTCTTTAACTTGTCGCACTTAGCTTTATAATGTCCCAACGTAAAGATACGGGACATAACATTGTGTCTATATTTTGCTTGGATCCTAATGCACTCGGATGCATTTTGGGACTTGGGTTGGGAAATTAGAATTAAGGCATCGGGGGTTAACTTGGTCAATGAGACCTCCGATGGGAATTTCGAGGCCACGGTTTTGGTTGAATGTTTTTATATGTGTCTATGTGTTTGTATGTGAGCGCTATGGCCTCGGGAACTAGTCGTAAAATTAGATCAAATTGTGAAACTTGGGTAAGTTCTAGTGTCTGAGTTGGCCGCATTGGGGCGGCCATGCGTATTGCTAGCCGGAGCCACCTCGCCGCTAGAGCGGTCCAAGGATTTTTGCCTTGACCCCGAAGGCCTATTCTACGGTCCCAGGCCACTAAAGCGGGTGACGGGCAGTTTGTATAATTAATGAAGTGTTAAAAGCCTTTAGACCCTCATTTATTTCCATTTCAAAATTAGAGCTTTGGGGAACTGTTCTTCGAGATATTTTGGGAATATTCTTGGAGGTAAATCTTGCTAATTCCTTTAAATCTTGCTAATTCCTTTACTCTGCCTTTAATCATAGTCATCTTAGATTCCCCCTTTCCTTTAGTAATCCTTTAGTAATGAAAGTTGGAAGAGGGTTTTGATGAATATTTTCCCTAGGCGTATTAATGATGAAATTGATGAGGTTTATGTTAGTTTCTGATGAATCTAAGCTTGTTAATCATATATCTTCCATTTCTAGTATCGAATTTCGGAATCAAAGATTTAGGGTTTATACCCAAATTGGGGGTTTTTGCTTGAAATAAAAAATTAGGTAAATCTATGAGTTAATTTAGCAATTAGTGGTTGGGTTATGATCACCTAGTGCTTAATTTGATATATTGCTTCCGAATTTCCCATTTTTTCCTTGTGGGCTAGTTTCCCTAATTTCTAGGGTTAGAATTGACCTGACTTGAGTGGTAGCAATATTAGTATAATTCTTCATGATTTCTAATCTAGATTTCAATTATGCTTAGACTACTTTGATTCTAAGGTTCAGCGGAAAGGTAAGGCAAATGAGTGACTTGTTGGTGTTGCGGTTCAGCCATCTAGGTAGGTTATCGCTTACCCTTGGTGAGACTTCGTACACCAAAGCATATATTTAGATTATTTTATCGGAGACATCAGGTGAACCTTCAAGTATGAAGTTGGGTTGGATATTGGCTTAGGTTGGGCCCTGTTGTGTGTTTGGGGCTAGCCACCCCGTTATGTTGTGATTTGATTGTTCTAATGTGTTGGCTTGATGCCATGAGATGTTGATAGATGTAAGATTCTATTTTATCATCTTGATTACGATATTGTTGGCGTACCCATTGTTGGTACTTGTGGTATTGAGCATGATTATTGATGTTGATACATGCATTGCACACACTCCCACTTTCATGATACACTATTGAGATCGTTGTTTGAGTGATGTTTGATGAAACCAATATCCGATGATGAGTTGTGTTCGATTTTACTGGAGTGACGTGAGATGGCCGATATTTGATGTTAGTTTCGAAATCATTGTTTGAGAGAGTGCATGGACTCCACGGGTCCCCCAGGGTGGTGCGGTGAGAACCCCCGTGGGCAAAAGACACAGGGTCCGTCACATGCGTCTGTGGGCAAAGATCCGGACGGGTGGCACTTGGACTTCGCGAGTTACACCGGGTTTATGCTACCGAGATGTCGGTATTTCTGTCTGGAGTACATGTGTACACAACATTTGTATGGCATTGCATTGCATTCATACACTATTGCATTGCATTGCATTGCATTGCATTATAGCTTGATTTGAGATGTTTTGGTGTTGTACTTGTGATGCTGGATTCGGACTGGATACGTTCAGATTTGGCACATTTGGGATTAGATGCTTTACCTAGGCAAAGGCGTGTACTTGGGTTCGATTACATTTGACATATACTTGTTTGGTTTATCTGCTTTATAATATGGATTGTGTTAGTTATGGTTAGTCAGCCGATGTAAGTTATAATACATTTGACATATACGATGCTTTATCTATTTTTTTTTCGCTTGATTAGTTATGTATTGTGACTTTATTTATTGTCTGGTTGAGGGTTCGCTTACTGACAAGTTGGTATCAGAGCCCTAGGTTAGCCGGTCTATAATGCAAGAGCGTGTCTAGTAGAGTCTCGTGGATCGGTACAATAAGCTCCGTACTTATCTACGAGAGGCTATAGGACATTTAGGAAATCTCACTTTCTTTTCATTCTTTCATGCTGCTTTATTCCAATTGGTATCTGGGAAGATCAGATTGGTATCTGACTCTTACCTCTTCTTTCACAGATGGTGAGGACTCAAGCTATGATGGCCCGAGGTTAGGTGCCAGAGGCCACAGCTACGGCTGGCACCCAAAGGCGAACGACAGGCAGAGGGTGTGGCAGAGCGAGAGGCCGCGGGGTTGCCCTTGCCAGGGGCAGGGCTCTTGCGAATGGATAATGGCGAGAGAGGTCTTCGTTTCTCGAGCTCGAGTATCAGCCAGATCGAGGCCAGGCCGCAGAGGATGGTATGGTCCTAGAATTGACACAGCTTGAGGTTACTTCTGATCAGGCCATGCATGATACTATGGCCAGAGTATTACTTCATCTTGATGCCCAGCAGGCGGCAGCCGGTGTTACTACTCCCGGCGGGGGTTCACAGACTAGGGTTGGGGCGCAGACCCCTGAGCAGGGACCTACGCGGGCAGCACATCCCGCCACAGCTATGGCTCCTCGCATTGATGCGATACCTGCTCCTGGTGATGATATTAGGCCTATGGAGGGCGCTGTTATGACTGCTTCTGATCAAGACCTTGTTAGGAGATTCAGAAAGTTAGAGCCGTCGAGGTTTGCTGGTACTTCGTCTGAGGATGCTTATGAGTTTATTCTTGATATGCATGAGTTGCTGCACCATATGGGGATCGTGGAGACCCACAGGGTTGATTATGTATCCTACCAATTTCGCGGCGATGCAAAGACGTGATGGAGGTATTTCGTGTCTTGCAGACCTGAGGGTTCCCCTCCTTTGACCTGGACTCAGTTTTACCGGGTCTTCCTTGAGAAGTATTTGCCCTGGTCTTTGCGAAAGTCGCGTAGGGAGGAGTTTTTGCAACTTGAGCGGATATCTGGCCCGCTATTCTACTCCATTGATCCCTACAGAGGCCAATAGGATCAGGCGCTTTATTGGGGGACTAGTGGGCTCTCTATAGAGTCCTTGTCTTCAGATGGAGTCTATGGGGCCTACCTTCCAGTCCATTATCGAGCATGCTTCTATATTTGAGGGCACTAAGGCCCGTGCTTTTGGTGGTAGTGACAAGAGGCCACGTTAGACTGGCAGTTTTGGAGGTCCTAGTTCAAGGGGCGCCAGTCAGTTTTCAAGGCTGCATCAGCCATATTCTGGCCGTCCTGTGCATTCAGCATTAACGGCTTCCCCCAGCGAGCCACCTAGGCAGGGAGCTTCCGAGATTTCGTTCTCCAGACTAGTGGACAGGGCTGCTTCATTTGGGTCTTCAGCTTTCGTGTATCAGCATTCGTCTCCTATTACCTGTTATTCTTATGGAGAGGTTAGGCATGTTGCTACGAGATGTCCCCGACCCAGGTGGAATTATCAGCCGCCGAGGACTCTTATATCATCTGGTGGTCGAGGTGGGACTTCTCAGAGAGGTGGTGCTCAGTCAAGCTGCCCATGGTTCTAGAGGTGGTTCCCGACCGGCCGAGGGGATCTCGGGGCGTGGTGGAGCCTATTGTTACGCATCTCTGGTAGGCCCGGAGGCCTCGGATCGTGATTTCGGGTACTATTTCTGTCCGTCATAGAACAGCATCTATGTTATTTGATCCTGGAACCACTTATTCTATGTGTCTGCATTTTATGCCGTTGGTTGGGATTTGCCTTGTGATAGCATAGATATACCTGTTCATGTGCCTACTCCAGTCAGAGATTTTGTGATTGTTTATCGAGTCTACCGGTCTTGTTTTGTTACTTTTATGGGGTATGCCACTTGGGTAGATTTGATGATTCTTGAGATGGTGGGCTTTGATGTTATATAGGGTATGTCCTGGCTTTCTCCTTATCATGCGATTTTGGACTGTCATGCCAACACAGTCACCTTAGCCATGCCGGACATTCCTAGGCTTGAGTGGAGAGGTACTCCTAGTCCTGCTCCAAAGAAGATCATTTCCTTTCTTCGGGTGAAGAAGTTAGTAAGTAAGGGGTGTTTAGCTTATTTTGCTCATGTTCGTGATACGATTGTGGCATTTTCACCCCTTGAGTCTATACCTATTGTGAGCAAGTTCGCGGAGGTATTCCCGTTGGATCTGCCGGGTATGCCACCCGATCGCGATATCAATTTCTGTATTGATTTGGATCCGGGCACTCGTCCTATTTCTATTCTGCAATATCGGATGGCACCTGCTGAGCTGAGAGAGCTTAAGGAGCGATTCTGAGGATTTGTTGAGCAAGGGTTCATTAGGCCAGAGTGTCTCCTCTTGGGGTGCTCTTGTGTTATTTGTGAAGAAGAAAGATGGGACCATGAGGATGTGTATTGATTATCGCCACCTGAACAAGGTCACTATTCGGAACAAGTGTTCTATACCTCGTATTGATGTTCTGTTTGACCAGCTTCAGGGTGCTTTAGTGTTTTCAAAGATTAATTTACGTTCCGGCTATCACTAGTTGAAGATCAGGGTGAAGGATATTCCGAAGACAGCATTTCGGATGAGATATGGCCACTATGAGTTTCTAGTGATGCCTTTTAGGCTTACCAATGCCCCGGCTGTATTTATGACCTTGATGAATGGCATCTTTAGGCCATTCCTTAATTCCTTTATGATTGTGCTTATTGATGACATCTTGGTGCATTCCAAGAGTAGGGGAAGCACGAGAGCCATCTTCGGGAGAAGCACGAGAGCCATCTTCGTTCTGTTCTTGGGTTGTTGAAGAAACATAGCCTGTTTGCTAAGTTTTCTAAGTGTGAGTTCTGGTTGGAGTCTGTAGCATTCTTGGGCCATGTTGTGGCTAAGGATGGGATTAGGGCTGATCCATCGAAGATTAAGGCTGTGAGGGGTTGGGCGAGGCCCACTCATTCGAGATTCGTAGTTTTGTGGGTTTGGCAAGCTACTACCGTCGTTTTGTGAAGGGTTTTGCTGCTATTGCTTCGTCCTTGACCAGATTGACTCAGAAGGATGTTCCCTTCCACCAGACGGATGATTGTGAGGAGAGGTTTCAAAAGCTGAAGCTCTTTTTGACTACAACCCCGATCTTAACATTACCCATGGAGGGTAAGAATTTCGCTGTCTATTGTGATGCCTCCCGTATGGGCTTGGGTGCTGTGTTGATGCAGGAGGGTAGAGTGATAGCTTATGCTTCCCATCAGTTGAAGGTTCATGAGAAGAATTATCCTACCCATGATTTGGAGTTGTCTTCGCTTTGAAGATTTGGAGGCATTATTTGTATGGTGTTCATTGTGAGGTTTTGACCGATCGCTGTAGTCTTCAGCATGTGTTTACCCAGAAAGATCTTAATTCCAGGAAACGCCGATAGATGGAGCTCCTGAAGGACTATGACATCTCTATTCTGTATCATCCCGGGAAGGCCAATATGGTGGCTGATGCCTTGAGTCGCAAGGCAGTGAGTATGGGGAGTTTAGCTCAATTGATTGTTTTCGAGCGTTCATTGGCCATGGAGGTTCAGACTCTGGCCAACAGTTTCGTCCGTCTTGATATTTCTGTCCCGGGCAGGATTTTGGCTTGTATAGAGGCGAGGTCATATTTATTAGATCAGATTAGGACTCATCAGCTTGAGGATGCTCAGTTGAGCAAGATTCGAGATAGAGTTTTGAGGGGTGGTCAAGGAGGACGTGATTGATTCTGAGGGCATTTTAAGAATTATAGAACGCGTGTGCATTCATCGTGTTGGTGATTTGATTCAGTTGATCTTGTCTGAGGCTCATAGCTCTCGCTATGCCATTCTTCCGGGGGTGACTAAGGTGTACCATGACTTGAGACAACACTATTGGTGCATCGGATGAAGAGAGAGATAGTTGATTTTGTGGCTAAGTGTGGGAATTGTCAGCAGGTAAAGTATGAGCACCAGCAACCCAGTGGGGTGCTTCAGAGGATGCCCATTCTCGAGTAGAAGTGGGAGAGGATTACCATTGGAGACCCTTGGCAAGTTTGATTCCAGTTCAGGTTTCCTATACCGCGGAGAAGTTAACTAAGATTTACATTCGGGATATTGTGAGATTACATGGGGTTCCTATTTCTATTGTATCTGATCGGGGTACTATTTTCACTTACTATTTCTAGGGGGAGTTTCATGAGGAGTTGGGTACCTGATTGGATCTTAGTATAGCTTTTCATCCCCAGACCGATGGCTAGTACGAGCGGACCATCCAGGTGCTCGAGGACATGTTGAGAGCATGTGTTATTGATTTTGGTGGTCATTGGGATCAGCACTTGCCATTGGTAGAGTTTGCGTACAATAACAATTATCATTTGAGTATTGGTATGGCGCCTTTTGAGGCTTTGTATGGTAGGATATGTAGATCTCCGATTGGTTGTTTTGATGGATTCGAGGCTAGTCCTTGGAGCACGGATCTATTGAGAGAGTCCCTTGATAGAGTGAGGGTTATTCAGGCCAAGCTTTTGGCAGCTCATAGCCGGCAAAAGATGTATGCGGACCGGAAGGTCCGAGATTTGAAGTTTGCTATTGGTGACCTGGTTCTATTGAAGGTTTCACCCATGAAGGGTGTTATGAAGTTTGGTAAGAGGGGAAAGTTGAGCCCCAGGTATATTGGTCCTTTTGAGATTGTTGACCGTATCGGTGAAGTAGCTTATGAGTTGGCATTGCCGCCGTGTTGGCGGGAGTTCATCCGATTTTTCATGTTTTGATTCTGAAAAAGTACCATGCCGACGATACCTATATTGTTCTTTGGGATTCTCTATTGCTTGATGAGAATTTGACCTGTAAGGAGCAGCCTATCGCGATCTTGGATAGGCAGGTTCGAAAGTTGAGGTCGAAAGAGATTGCTTCGGTGAAGGTGCAATGGAAGCACCGTCCTGTTGAGCGACTCCGACATGCATAGCCAATATCCTCAGTTGCTTACTGATTTAGGTATTTCCGGCTACTTTTCTTTTCTTCGCTCGAGGATGAGCGACGGTTTAATTAGTATCTGATGTAATAACCCGTTTGGTCGTTATAGTCTTTTCGGCATTTTCGCTCTTTCCCGATCATTGATTAGCTCATCTCTGACCCGAGGGGATCGTTGGCACGCTTTCTGAGGTATCTATGTCACGACCCAACAAAAGGGCCATGACGGGTACCCGGTACAAACCTACCAAGCACCTCGAGTTTACCATTCCAACCATTTCCAAGTGGGCCACATAGATAGCTCATGATTATCATACTTAGCACAATCATTAACAACAATGTCTATAAGCATAATCCAACGTGACCACCGAAGTATTATACAGTGATAATGTTACACCTTGAAAAATTTTTCGTTAACGTACAGTGAATAGACTAACGAATGGCACGAAGTATACGAGGTCTTGGTAAGTAAGACATAACATTTGATGATTCTAAATGAGATTTCAAAGACATTCGAGGTAGGAAACGGAAGTTGTTAAGGAAAGCAAGGTATATGTTGTGTGTCGGGTAAGATTTACGAGTATTGAATTAATGATGGCTTAATGATGTTTTGGAGAAGAGTTATAATGTCCCTTAGATTGGTATTGAGGTGTTAAACAAGTATCAAGAAGGTTCCATAAGGATTGGAGGTCAAACGAGTCGACGAGAACGAACTTCAGAAAGCTGGGCATTATACGGCCAGACATACTAGCCGTATAAAACATACGGGCCGTATGTTCAACCGTATATCTTGCCCAGAATGGCAACTCCACTGGACCAAATACACGGCCAGACATACGGTCCATATAATTTATACGGACCGTATGTTGGTCCGTAGAATTTGGTCGGGATAGCTTCTAAATTAAATATAAGGGACCAACCTCATTTTATTTATTTCATTTCCTCACCTCACACTTCATGGTGTCCCGGTGTCTATTATCAGCGATGAGGAGCACAATTCTTGCTAAATTCTGGAAATCCTTTCAAGAGGGCTTGGGGCCTTAAGTGAAGAATCTAGACCGAGTACTTTCAAGATGTGAAGAGACTAACCTGGTCTTAAATTGGGAAAAATGTCACTTTATGGTCGAGAAGGCATCGTCCTTGGGCACAAGGTTTCAAAGAAGAGAGGGTTGGAGGTTGATCGCG
>NW_026719319.1:0-12423 GCF_029784015.1 Lycium ferocissimum | reverse complement strand
GAAGGTTTGATGGTTCAAATTGAAGTTGTAATCGTTGTAGGCTATTTTACAGCTAACATGATTTTGATATGATTTCTTGTTTTTACGAGAATGATGTTGTTAACGTGTGGATTGTTGGTATAGCTTATGAATTTGGAAGAAAGGAATGTGTTGTTGTTGTTTTCTTGAACTTGGAAGGTTTCGGGTTGCATTGCATATTGGATGGGTTGTTTTGAATATTGTGTGGATTGGCCGAAGTGTTCTTGAGTCTTGTTTGAATGGGTTCGGATTAGTACTTGAATGTGTGAGCATTGATGTTGGCTTGATTGTATGTGGTTGAATTGAATGTAAATGAAATGCCGTCGAATTACATAGAAAGGAATTACTAACGTTAGAATACGTTTTGAATTAATTGTTGATGTTGTTAGTATGGTTGTTGGTATTGTTGTTGATGATTTGGCCGAGTTGAATTCTCGGGGTTTGTTGAATTTATAGGGGAAATGTTGCCCAAATTTCTGTAAATGAAGTGCCTATGACTAATGTCAGTATTTAATGACGTTGTTGTAGATCTTGAGAAGCCGAGACTTAAGTTTGGATTAGCTTAGGAAGTGGACGAGGTATGTAAAGCTTATCCTTTCTTTCTTTTGGCATGTCTTAGATGTAAGTAAGATATGATACGAGCCTTGGGGTAACTCTATTCTTAAGATCCGAGCATGTCTACGATTCTTATTCACTTCTTGATATTCGCACTCTTAATGTAGACGAGCTATTTCCCTCGAGTCTTTTGCATGTATGGATAATGAATGTTGCATAAAGAGTTTTTATTCCTAAAGTATTCTATAACATATAATGTCCCTAACTTTCATATATGGTCTCGGATTGCCATGATATGTTCGCAAATGATTATGTAATGAATAATGCCCGTAACTTTCATAGGCGGGCTCGGATTGGCTTGATACATGTTTATGATCCCTGAGACGTTACGTGACACATTTCGTAATGATATTTCAAGAGTCCTAAGTGTGACTATTATTCCTGATACTCGAGCGTTGATTTGTCTACTTATCTATTGAGTCCGAAATGATGATTATATGCATATGGTTTCTCACTACTCGCTCGTGCTAGCTGTTATTACTTCTTTCCTTTCGTCCCGGGCCGGCATGTATTCGTGCAACTCCGTGCCGCATTATTATCGCGTCCCTCACTAGAGGGCCGAGGCACGTTATTCACCGCGTCCCTCACTTGAGGGTCGGGGCACGTTATATGTATATGATGATATTCACCGCGTCCCTCACTAGAGGGCCGGGGCACGTTATATGATATGATGATGGCGCCAGCCCACAGGATGGGCCGAGTATGATATACATGATGGAGACATGATCTCATTCACCGAGTCCTCACTGTAGGGCCGGGTACGTGTATATATATATGATATGATATGATGACATGATGATATGATGACATGTATATGATGATTTTTATTTACCGAGTCCCTCACTAGAGGGCCGGGACACGTTATGTATACGCATACGTACAAGATGATTATCTAATTATGTTTCTAAGTTCCATAATGAATTGGACATGATATTGACATGCACGATTTATGTTTCAAAGGCAAGCCTTGTGGTTTTCTGGTTATTGTACGAGTTTTCTACACTCCTTATTTCAGTATGATCCTGTTCTTGTGTTTCATGCTTTACATGCTCGATACATTCCGTACCGACCCCGCTTCGGGGGCTGCGTTTCATGCCACGCAGGTGTATACAGATGAGTAGAGGGCTTGCTAGAAGGTGTTCCAGCTGGATCGGCGAGCTCCATTTCCTTCCGGAGAGCTGTCGAGTCAGAGTATTTATGTCATAGTATCTTGGTTCATGTTAGAGACTTTGCAAACAGAGTTACGTGTGTAACAAGTCAGTTTGTAAGCGGCTCTGTAAGCCGATGTATCATTATGCATTATATTACAGATTTCGTATGTTTACAGATTTTACTTGATTTGAGAAAGACGAAAAGCATGTTGTTCTCTGAAAAACTTTCATTATGTATTCATTTCACGATTCAAGAGTCTGGTATGATTATAAGGATTATGAGGGTCAGCGGGTTCGCTCGGCCCTAAGTAAGGGTCGGGTGCCCATCACCCGTATCACAGGTTAGGGTGTGACACCTTTTCTTTGACAACCATATCATAAGCCTTTACCATTTCTGAGTGCTTAGACGCATAATCCCTCTCTTGGCCTAACCTCCCTGAGCGCACTAGAAACATGCAGCCACGGATAAGGATCCAAGCTGAAGTTGCCAACAACAAAAAGATACAAAAGTCCCATAAAAATAAAGACGAAGAACGACCTCCAAAGCAAGAAGGAGCCAAAAAAAAATCATCAGTCATCATTCAGGATCTCGGGCATACAACCAATTATTCCTCATTTTTCACACTCCGGCATTCAACCCGGAATTAACATCAGGCTCCACGCATACAACCCAGGTTCATTCTCTTAATCCCCAAAGAGTCTCGGCATACAACCCGAAATCCAAAAAAATTAAAAAAGGCTCCAGCTTGCAAAAGAAGTCGCACAAGTACAAAAGAAAGGGATAACTAAACGAAGCAGATCAGCGTCAGAGCACACAAATACCAAGCACAAATGTAGTGCAATGCTCAGGGAAGGATTAGTCACTCATTACCCAAATGATATCCTACCCTTTTCCCAAGCCTACATTACAAACCTATAACAAGCCCTATGTGATCCTATGCCAAGGGTTCTCACATTAGGGGATACTTACATGACGGCCAAGCCGATGGTATCACAATTGCATGCATTGAACATCTCTCTCAGTGTGAGTGTACTTCTCTAGACATCCTAAAGTTCAAAAAAAAAAAAAAAAAAAAAGGACTGAAATATGTGTGAAAATGGGACTTTCTTTCTGGTGAGGGCACTTGAAACATAAGGATAGGTATAGTTCAAAACCTTTGCTTGAAGCGAGACGAACAAATCTTATCGATCCTTAGGTATGTCTGAGGTACCACTTGAAGCTATAGGAATTATTCTGGAGTCAATCTCAGTTAGCTGGGAAGAAAAAGATAGAATTCTTATGCACAAAACTAATTGTTGGTACCAACTGAAGTCAAGACGTGATTCTCTCTTCACTTCTTCATTTTGCAACATTCTTTACGAAAATGCATCAAAAAAAAAAAAAAAAATACAGGCGCCCACCTTCTAATGCGGGTATTTTAATTCCAGTTCAGGCGCCCACCTCATAATGCTGGTATTTTAATTTATGTTAGGAGCCCACCTTTTAATGCGGGTATTTTAATTTCAGTCAGGTGCCCACCTTCTAATGCGGGTATTTTAAATTTCAGTTCAGGCACCCACCTTCTAATGCAGGTATCTTAATTTCAGTTAGGCGCCCACTTTCTAATGCGTGTATTTAATTTCAATCAGGCACCCACCTTCTAATGCGGGTATTTTAATTTCAATCAAGCATCCACCTTCTAATGTAGGTATTTTAATTTCAGTCAGGCGCTCATCTTCTAATGCGGGTATTTTAATTTAAGTCAGGCACCCACCTTCTAATGCGGGTATTTTAATTTAAGTCAGGCACCTACCTTCTAATGCGGGTATTTTACTTTCAGTCAGGCACCCACCTTCAAATATGGGTATTTTAATTTTTTTACAGGCGCCCACCTTCAAATATAGGTATTTCATTTCAAAGCTCTGGCACACAAAGCAAAGTATGCATTAGGATTTTGGCACACAACGCGAGATTTCATTTCATTTCAAGGCTCCGGCACACAAACCGGAGTGTGCATCAAGGTCCTCATACACTATCCAGGACCCCTCTCCATTCAAAGCTTCGGCACATAACCTGAAGTTTCATCAGGATCCCGACACGCAACTCTGTAGTCCATTTCAATCCATGGCTCAGAGTTCGGTTTCCCCTATAGCAATAAATCATTTTCTCGAACTACAATCGGTCTGACTCCCATCTCAGGGATATGTAGGTAGCTCGAATTCGATCAGGACTGTTCTTCATCCTACACTTGCTAGGACCATTCTTGTCACACCTCAAAACCCACCCTAGACGTGACCGGTATCCGATGTCATGAACAATATCGAAAGAACCTAAACAACACAATAATAACACTTGAACCAGCCAGGTTCAATATTCGCCTCCAACAGTTTATAAAATAAATGTAACAAATCATGAATATATGAATTAAATTAGCGGAAGTCTTTATAATTTAAATAATTCAACCAAAACATGATAGAGTGCCTGAAATAGTTAAACAATAACTCTTCTTCTACCCACATTCGAATGTATACTAAGGAACTTCTAAGAATAAGGAATAAATGTCTAACTCATCGGGACGCAGCCCGAAAACTAATATAAATAAATGGAATTAAATAAATAGGGGTCCCATGAATGAATGTGTGGGCTCACCAAATCAGCAGCAACCACAAGTCCTTCCTAAACGCCTGGAGTATCAAGAACCTGTTCTTCACCGTTACCTAACATACCATAAAAAACAACAATGGTATGCCTGAGTACTTCGTACTCAGTGAGTGCCTCGGGGACAACAAGTAATATGAAAATAAGGTACAATAATACATAAAGACGTCAGTTCTGAAAACCGTATGAAATCAGCATAAAAATAGTTATTCAAATGGTGTATCTCAATAAGCATTATCAAAACTGATTTTGAAGCCTCTTGTCAATTACAACTTTCAAATATGCCTTTTACAATTAATCAAGATTGTCAACAACAGTGCCATGAAAGAATAAGAATATCACACATGCCAATACATGCCCAAGAATCAAGCACATCGAAGGGGCGACCGTAAAGGTTCCCTTGTCACAGCGCACCACACCGGAATATGGAATTCTCGGTGGCTATCCTTCCTCCCGAATATCTAGGCATTAACCGCACTCCGGGTAGCGAACCCGGTAGTGGCCACTCTTCCTCCCGAAAGGCTAGGCAATTACCACACTAGGATCCATAGTGGCTACCCTTTCTCTCGAGTAGCTAGGCCAAACACAACAATAAAGTTCATAGCATAGAAGCCGATTCACAATTTGTCTCAAAGTATGTCACACCATCAATTAGCATTAAAGTTCATTATGCCATACCGTAAAGATAAATTATTTCAATGAATGTCTTGAAAACGTTTACACTTCTTTAACCAAGATCTCAATGTCATAATTCATTATGAAAACATTAATACCAATCCTTAGCATCATTATTGATTATCTCTTATCAAGGAAAAACGATTATGATTTCATATACGTATATAGAGGATAATACAATCAAGGTTTAGTATGCACACCAACCATAATCAAGGCAAGGAATAGAGTTCAAAAGCCTAAAAAGTTCACCCTTTATTCAATAAAGAATCATTAAAAAAAAAAAAAAAAGAGATATACATCCAAAACAAGTTTCCAAAAAGAGACATATAAATCACAACCGAAGAGTTCATAAAAACCGATCGAAAGAGTATGTTCAAAAGAGACATACTTTAATTCCCGCTTACGCGTACTTCCCACAGTCCAACAATTATTCTACAATCTTTTAGATAGGAGAGGTTAGAACTCTAACCTATTTCCACCCATAAACCCTTCTTACAAACGAAAGCTAGGGTTTTCATGACTAGAACGTGTTCTTGAACACTGCATGAATCAATCATGGACTCTAATCTCATAGGACAACCTACACTAGTCTAAACCCTTTCAATAATATCAAAAAAACAAGGGTCATACCTTATTGAAGGAATATTAACTTCTCCCAAACGTCCCTTTCTTCTTCTCTTTCTTGGGTTTCAAGAATCTAGGGTTTGTGAAAGATGAACTAGTGTTAATTTGATGTTAGATTGATGAAGTAATGATGGGAATTGATCAAGAACTTACCTTATATGTTTTGGGGAAACCATAGGATTGTTTCCTCTCAAAAAGTCTGCCAAAACGAAGTGGGAATGAATATAACGAAGTTAGGCCTTTATAAAATTCAAAAAAAATCACTTCAGGCGTAAAATGGCCTGGTGCGTTGCCTGGGGCATCGCCCAGGGCAGCGTACACAGTGTATCCATTTCAATGGCTTCCAAATTTTGAGTTTCCTGAAAATTTGGCCTGGGGCGCCGCCTAATTTTCGCACTGCACAGATGATGCTCAGTAAAATGGGCATAACTCCTAGCATAGAGCTCTGTTGGAGCTGGGAAACCTACCGTTGGAAAGGTATTTTAAATATCTACAACTTTCATTAAGGAACTGTTCCCAAATTCCCAACCTATTTTAACAAAACTGGCTTAGAAGTCAGACCTACTGAAATTTAGACGAGCTTGAGAACTCTTACGAACTTCACTATTTTGTATCGATCTTAAATCATCTATTTCCATCCAAACTCATATTGATAGGACTTCATATGCCTAAAATGTCACATTACTTCTCATTTAATACATTCACACCTAACTCAAATTTACGAAGTGTTACAATTCTAACAAAACTAGAGCAAAATTTTGATCGGACGATCAAAATTTGCCACAACATCCATTAGTTACCACCTTTCGAACTATTGACATAATTCTCATGGTGGACGAGATATGTAGGAAACTCTATGCAGAGTTCGATCACATCGGGCGAGAATCATTCTTACCCCAGCAAGTATACAATCTTGCACCCTCCCAGCGTCTCGTAGCTCGACACTAGGGCAATTTTGGAAGCGATGACGCGGGTACATGAATGTTTTTGGGCCCTGAACAATCCTTCCCTTTTTATCATTTTTCTTTTTATCACAACCCCGCCGACGGACGAAGAGTATTGTCAAAGCTCTATCAACGTTTAGCTTTTTTCTCCATACATATCCCTTTAGTAATTCTTTGCCGAGCCAAAATAGGCTACAAGTGAACGACTTCGTCCGAAAACCCTTTCATCATCTCCGGTCGAAGAGGAAAAAGTTGTTGACACCTAATTTTGGCTGGATGTGCTTAAAATTAACGTTTTGGGCGGTCCTGATTCGTTAAAGAGCACGAAATAGCTTTTTACACATTTTTACATTTTTCAACAATTTATTGATGATTATCCCTATTTTAGAAATTTTATCAATTTATTGTCATTTTTAAGAATTATTATTTTTGCACATGTACAGCGTAATACTACCATTTTGTGCAATTAATAATTGTCTCTTTATTTTATAAATATGACATTTTTATATCTTATACATTAATATTTATATTTTATACTTACATCATTATTTATACATGTATTAATTAACTATATTTTAGTACGGTCACAAGACGGAGAAAATCGGAGCAATTAATTTTTAAACGCAGAGCAAAAATTCGATCAAGTCAAGGTCTCGTCACCTTTTAAAAAGTTGACATTTGAGGTGATGGGTTGGGTTCTTGATCCATTGGTTAATGCATTTTTAAACATGGGTTAAAAAGGGTAAGGGGACGAGAGGGGGGGGGGGGGAGTTCTTTTATCTTTTGGACAAAAGAGGGTGTTTATTTACATTATAAGAAAAGGGAGGGGTTAATTTAATTTTCATCTTCTACACACACAACACTCTAATTTTCAAATTTTTTGCCCTTTTTCTCTCCTAAGAAAACCCTAAACATTTCCCTCTTCTCCATTCTTTCACATAGTCGCCGCCTCCACGCCGGAGCTCAGAGCTCCGGTGATGCACCAGACCACAACCACAACGACGCCACAGCCCCACTCTCTTACCCTTTTCTTCCCACTGCCCTCACGCCCCTCGTTTCTCCTCACGTCGCTCCAATCAACTGCTCCGGCGAGGAGCTTCCAGCTCCGGTGAATCGGAGCAGCCACAAACCAGCATGAAAAAAACACCTTCCAGCCCCTTTCTCCCTCCTCACGCTGTCACCACAGCAGCCGCACCGCCTTCCTCCACGAAACCCGTCATCGGCGAACCACCATAGCTCTAAGCTCCGGTGAACTCTTACCACACCTCCACGAACAGATACACCACACCGCCCTTCCCATTTTCCTGCTCTTCTCCCCATCTTCGTCTTCTTCGCTGCTCCGGCGAGGAGCTTCAAGCTCCGGTGAACCAGAGCAGCCAACGACAACCAAACGCCACGCCAACAACAACATGACGCCACTGCCCCTTCTTTTCTTCCTCCATCTCCGTTCTCCTTCTTTTTTTCCCCTGTTTTCCAGATCATGAATGGAGCAGCCACCACAACTCCCACCACGCCGCCACCACCCACCGCTTCGTCCCTTCTTCCTTTTTCCTTTCACGTTTCTGTTTGCTTTTCTTTGTTTGCCAGGTGGAACTCTGACGACCTCCCTTGGTTGATTGTTCTTGCTTGCTGTCGCGTCTCCTTCCTAGTCTTCCTGTTATTTTGCTATTTTTGCAGGCTTCAAGGACCATCTACTGTTACAGATTTGGCCGGACAGTTTTATGGTGTTTTCGTCGTTATCTCCGACGACCCCATTCTGCATTTTTTGTATTTTTCGTATGGTGATGATTGGATACGTTTGTGTTGCTATTATTGGGTTGATACAGTTTCCTGATTGGCTATTGCAACTTCCGACAATTTGTTTTACTTTCTAACTTCTTAGATGTTCATTGTCTTTGCTCCATTCTTACTGCACTGATATTGCTCCTATTAACGGTTTGAGAATATATATATATATATATATATATATTACATTATTTTGATAATATCATGTTGGTTTTGTGCCCGGAAAATACTATTCCAGTCCCCATTGGTATCGTGTTTAATCTTTTTCGGTCGACTAGCTACGAGCTCACTGCCCGGGAATGTTGTTGACATTGTTAGTCCTTTTATCGCTTTTGTTAAAACAATTTGGGCGAATACTAAACCCAAATGGCCGATGAAGAAATTTTCGTCGATTTCCAAGGCCTCCCATGTACAAAAGACGAGTTTTTATTTTAAGTTTATTTATCATTTCTTTAATTCATTAGATAGTTATTTATTCTCTTACTAACATTTTTACCAAGTGCTTATGTAGGTACGGGGAAATACATCTCAAAGACGATACACAGAAGGAATCCGAATCACTGTTTGTATTTACTTTCCGCGTTCTTTATAACTGTACAAAACATAAACTCGTAGTATAGTGGAAACTTTATTTTTGGAATGACGGGGTAATATATTTATTTACTTGTCGCCTTGTTTTTTTAACTTAAAGTTTGTCATTCGCTTTAAGCAAGACTTAGGCCATCAATACTTTCATAAATAGATTAAATTGACTTGGTATAAATAATTCGTTAATTAAATTCACACTTTTGGCGTTTAGGCAAAAAAATACTAGTCCATCCTTTATTTTATATTCTTTACACACTTTTAATACAATGTACATTTTATATTATTTCATGTACACTAATACATATTTTAGTTAAGTTAATTGATGCTAGGTAAATATTTAGTCGTCCATTTACAAATCTTTTATTCTTTAAAAGCATTACACATTTTCACTCTTTTTTTTTTTATCCACAATTCCTTATACTTATTTTTTACCAATACTTTTTTTGACAATTCTTTTGTTCCTCACTCTTTTGATAGGATATTCATTAAACAAACACTCTTTTACGAAACGATAGAAACAAGTCAAATTGACTTCACTTTTTTCTGAATTCTTTTGTTATATAAGATCTCTACACCAACGAATATTTTTAAAAACCTTTTTACATTCTTTATGCACTGATATATCTACTTATACAATTTTTTATACATTTTTTATTTGATATACACTCTTTTATATTTGAAATATATTCTTTATATGTTTCATATACTTACATTCTTTTATATACACAAACGCACATTCTTTATATACTTGATATACCTATTTTACATAGTCTCATGTTTTTTATACATCTTTTATATAGTTATATACATTCATTGCACTAATAGATATACACTCTTTATACCAATAGATACACTTTTATACTTACGAGGTACATTCTCTTTACACTCCTTTGTACATTCCTATCGATATACATTCTTTATAAAATACTTTATACTTAATATACATACATTTTTATACACTGCATATACTTAGCATATTATCACCTAATGTAGCTTTTTCATGAAATCACAACATTTTGAAAACAGGTAATAATAATGATAAACAGATAGATAATCCCCCTCTAGTGTTCAGTTAAACTAAGTTTAAATTTGACCGCCGGACGAGCTCGAGGAATGCTTAATACCTTTCCCTCAGGGTAACTAAAACCCTTATCTAGAATCTCATATGTTTCATGGACTAAAAATGGAGTAGACACTAAAATACATATAGGTTTCCTGTTTTTCCTTAAAAATAAGGTGGTGACTCTAACCCTTTTTAAATCAGTTAGAAGAATCGGGAAGTTGCAAACTATCTTGGACCCATTCAAAGTAGGGCGTAACACCGATCAAGGATCATAATCTCATCAACACACCAACAACATTAGATACCATCCATATACATGAAAATTAGCCCAACAACATGGCTACAACATGCTCAAAACAGTCCATAAACTCAACAACTACAACACAATACTTTATGACCTTTCCTCCATAACTATTTTCACTTTTATGACTTGTTAAACCTTCAAATCAACTCAACATAAGAGATAGGATGAAGAACATACCTTATACTTGAAGAACTTTAGCCACACCAACTTTCTTCAAGACCTAACTCACCACAACATCAAGTAGAAATAAGAACAATCACTTTTCATGAACTATTTTGGTGTAATCTTGTTGAATTATTAATTTAAGGGGTTACAAGTGTTTAAGAGAAGTGTATGGATGTGTCTAGAACTCCCAAGAAGTGTAAATGATGAAAAAAATGGAATAATAGGGTATTTATATGTTACACATCGGAAATTTCATGTCGTTGTGTCGTAAGTAGACTAACACGAGCTTAAGGTAAACTTCAAGCTTTTATGACTATAAGAAGGGTACTTGGCAAGTTTGGAGTGTATACGATAAGATTTTGAAGTGATATGATTAGGGAGATTAAGTTAGTCAAAGGAAGGTGAGGTATAAGTCGTGTTGGGAAGGTTTTGCAAAGTACCGAGCTAACGTTGATTTAATAATGTGTTGAGAAAGAGTTATAATGCTCCTTAGAGTGTTGATGAAGTGTTAAACAAGTGCTAAGAAGGTTTCATAAGGATTGGAGATCAAACGAAACGACGAGATTAACTTCGGAAAAAGGGAGTTATACGACCACTTATACGGTCCGTATAACTTTATACGGTCCGTATAAGGGTCCGTATAACCTTAACAGGAAAGGAAAATCCCTGATGGTGAAATACGGTCACTTATACAGACAGTACAATGTTATACGGACCGTATAAGTGTCCGTATAACTCGATTGGGACAGCTTTTTTTTCCAAGTATAAATATAAGTTCCAAGTTCTAATTTCTCATTTTTCTTATTTCCTCCACCTCTCTCAAGAGCTCTAGAATATTCCTACATTCTATTAACACAAATTCAAGGGAGATTAAGGATCAAACACCAATAATCAAAGGAAATCAAGTGTATGGGTGCTCATTAGGTTTGCTAGAAGTGAAGAATCTCTTTGGAGTTGAAGTAGGGTTTTCTCCAAGTGAAGTATTTTCACCCCAAGCCCGTTCCTACATAATCAAATGTGAGTTTTATGATCATTTCATATTATTAAGAATATTGAATGGATGGATAACTTGGATTGACGAAGAAAGTAGAACATGGAGTTCAAATAGGGAAATTGTGATATTCTTGAATAGTAACTTAACGTGAATCATAGTTCTTGACTAATCTTTTATAAATGATATAAATGATGTCAAAGAAGTATTGTATGAGGATGTGTCACGACCCAACTCCGTAGGCCGCGACACGTGCCCTAGTTGGACACTCATACGCACCTTAACCCAAATTAGCAAAATATTACAAATAAGCAGAAATAATAATTTAACAAGGACAAGTGGGCAAGCCGCACGAAGGCCGATAAGTAAGCGTCACAAAGCGTACATAAACTCTAAATGTACGCCAATCTCACGAAACATATACGTAACCCACACCACATGTCTACACCTCTACGAATAAAACATAATCATATGACGGGACGTGGCCCCGCCGTACCCAACAAATACGTACATACGCAACATAAAAACTATTATACCAAAATACGGGCTCTGACAAAGGAGCACTCCGGATACCGAGCGATAACTTTAAGCAACGGATCCACAATCGCCGTCCATACCGCGCGGCACGAAACGCGACCCGAAGAAAGGGGGTCGGTTTAAAAATGTACCGAATATGTAAAGTAGAACGTAATAAATAAAATCAAAATCGAACGGAATGTGCGGAGGAAGCACAAGATACATAGGAATCAAAAGTGCATACCGTAAAGTCATAAGTAATGCATGCGAGAAAACATATGCAAGGCCGGCCCCGCTATGGGACTCGGTGAATTGTACTGAGGCGCTCCCTTCGTCCCGCGCCAAA
>NW_026719318.1:0-12302 GCF_029784015.1 Lycium ferocissimum | reverse complement strand
AGATGAATAGCCTCGGTCACTTGTTGACCCGAAGTAGCCGATGGAGGAACTGGAGGCATAGGAGCTGGAGCTGATGCCCCTTCTTGTTCTTCTATAATAGGCGGAGTATAAGAGGCATTAGATGGAGCCTCATTATGTGATTCACCCTCTTCTACATTCGTTGGTAGCTCACTTTCTACCCGCCTTTTCATTGTAATCTTGCCCTTCTAGGAGGCTGTAGCTTATCCCTTTGGCGGCATTTCTGAAATCATAGCACACTATTAGGGAGGAGAAAATCTCATACACGGCTCTATCGCACGATCTCATAAGAAGAAAGATGACCATTTTTCCTAGATGCCCTGTAGCCTCCTGTTTATTAGTGTGGCGTGCAACACACCATAAATAAGACTCTACTAGACACGGCTCGTAGACACTTCCTAGGACTGAACTGCTCTGATACCACTTTTGTCACAACACGACTAGGGGTCATGACGGGTACCCGGGGCTAACCACCGAGCATCGCTCATTCTATTACTCATTCTGCAGTCATTCATTAGTCTCATGCTTATAATCATAGAAGAACCGTTCTTTCGGAAACATATTTACTTTATATACATAAGCCCTCCGACTATTAAAATAATATATATACATTAAGGACATCGTGAGACCATACTACCCACACATACGTATCTACGAGCCTCTACTAGAGTACTAGACCTGTGGACGGGACAAGACCCCGTCGTGCCCAAAATACATGTACATACACAAAAGAATAAGTCAATGGCACCTCCAGAACAATGGAGTGCCCTCAAATCAGCTGATAGCTCCTATGAGTCTGGATCACCTCCTGGTCTACCTTTTTCATTTAACTATTCTATCGCTTGCTCATTCTCCTTCAATGCCCACGTTTGTACCTTAGATAGTGTAGGAATAAGCCTTGAGTGGAAATACTTCGCTTGCACCAAAACCCTAGTCCACTTCCATTGGAATTCCTTGGCTTGGATGAACTTTAATGTGTTTCATACACTTGATTTTGTTGGTTTGATGAAGTTGATCACAAATCCCTCTTGAGTTCTTATGGATGAAGAGTGGAGAGGATTCTAGAGTGTTCTTGAGGTGTGAGGTGGAAAATGGAATGAAATAAATGAGGTTGGGGCCTTTATATCAACTTAAAATTTTGACCCGACTCGGACATACGGACCAACATACGGTCCGTATCTTTTATATTGACCGTATGTCTGGCCGTATGTTTGGTCCAGTGAAGTTCCTCATTCTGGGCAGAACATACGGCCAGACATATGGCCAGTATGTTTTATACGGCCAGTATGTTGGACCGTATGTTGCCCAACTTTCCGGAATTCGTTCTCGTCGACTCGTTTGATCTCCAATCCTTATGGAACCTTCTTAACACTTGTTTAACACCTCATTAACAATCTAATGGATGTTATAGCTCTTCTCCGAAACATAATTAAGCTCTCATTAATTCGATACTCGTAAATCTTTCCCGACACACAACATATACCTTACTTTCCTTAACAATTCCCGTCTCCTACCTCGAATGTCTTTGAAATCTCATTTAGAATCATCAAATATTATTTCTTACTTACCAAGACATCGTATACTTCGTGCCCTTCGTTAGCCTATTCACTGTACATTAATGGGAAATTTTTTGAGGTGTAACAGTAGAGTACTGAGCGAGGGTAGCGAACAGGATCATATGTACGCTTGGGAGGATTGACAGGTACCACAGCCTCCATATGACGAGCATAAAGGTATGTCATTGTTTTCCTTATCGATATATTGCATGATAGTAGATTTAAGGTTATTTTTATATAGTTCATTATAAAGGTATCATCTCAGCGGGTAACATTTCGAAGTACCAAATGAAGTTAGAACGTTCTACTTAGGATGAATTATAAGTATGGACTATAGGTTATCATTTAAGTTGGGTGTTGAATAACTCTTTGATCGGACAACATTGGTAGTTTTGTTTCATGTGTATGTAATAGGTTCCCAACTTAAGAAGATAGAGTCGACCTAATGTTTTATGCTTTCATGAGAATAAGACTCAACAGGTGAACATGAGGTGTGTGCATTCTTGTGTACGAGCTAGCTAATAGGGTGAATGAACTAGAAGTATCATATCCTTATATGGATTTCTACGAACTAGGCATCATTGTCATTCCATTAGTTGCTCCCTATGCTACGTGATAAGCATAAGGTAAGTAAATATTCTTAGTATTCCTAGAGCTAATTTCTTCGAAGTTGCACCCTAACATTCGAGGATGAATGTTAGGGGGAAGGATGTAATGACCAACATTTTCGCATTAGATTACATTGTAAGTAAGTAAAGATGAACTCCGAAGGTTGAGGACATTGGAAGGGATAGTGATGGTTTAAAATAAGTATTAAGTATCATAAATGTTAGAGGTTAAACAAGTCAATTAAGGGTTAGAGTAAGTGCATCTTCCCTATTGTAGATTAACTTGTGAAGGGAGATGGCTTCGTCGTCATCGTTGAAGGGTCGGTTCAAAGGTAAAGGCTAATTTATTATCATTCTTTGGCATGAATCATTAGTAATTCGTATTACTATTGGTTGTCTCTTGCCTTTTTCAAAAAGTATACGTGTTACCACATCGGCAGCCTCATGAGAGCTTCCATAGCTCGACGAAGGATAGTTAGGAATGGTATGACAATTGTACATGTTAGATGATTGTTATATCGATGAAGGCTAGTTAGGAATGGTATGAGAATTGTACATGTAAGATGATTGTTATATGTTATGAGAGATACCTCAGAAAAGGCCAATGTATTGGTAGTTGCAAGTGTGCTAGCCTGGTAGATATAGGCTTGATGTACTAGCTCATTAGTCGGGTGGACATAGACAGTATAATAGCAAGCACATACGTACGAGATCTTACTATGACATAGTAGCACATTCATTATGTGTACGCGAATTGCGTATTGTAAACTAAGATGTTATGCTAGTTTATGTGGTATTGCTTCCAAAAGATTCAGAACGACAAGCCATAAGGCGAGGCGACGTATTCAGGTTGGTAAGGACATGATATATGATCTTGCAGGCTTCTTCATTTGATTATAGCACTTGTTTTATGATTCTTCAATCGCCTTACATACGCAGTACATTTTTTCCTACTGATGTCCCTTTTAAGGGGGGAGCTATATTTCATGATGCAGGTTCAAATAGATAGTTTGACGGACCTCCACAGTAGACGGTTCCTATATCCAGTAGTTGATCGGTAAGACTCCACATCTTCCGAAGTGCAGCTAAGTCTAGAGGTATTATGTTTTGTTTATGTATATAGACTCCATAGGTAGGCAGGGGCCCTGTCCTGACCATGTTATGTATGTCAAATACTCCTAGAGGCTTTTGTAGACGTATGTGTACTTGTGGTCAATTTAGTTATTTGTACTAGTTGAGGCCTCGTAGGCCCATATATATATATATATATATATATATATATATATATATATATATATATATATATATATATATATATATATATATATATGTGTGTGTGTGTGTGTGTGTGTGTGTTTTTTTTTTGGAGTTCTTCGTACATAGACTATATGTCAGGTTTATAAGTCTTACAGGTTAGTTCGCTCGGTCAAGTAAGGCACCGGGTGCCCGTCTGCCTCACTCAGGTTTGGGGCATGATATGAAATATCAAGTCTCGTGAAGCGGTTAGCCAATGACTGAACATCTGTAGCCAAAGGATGTTCCCCCACATGCAACAATCTTAGACTACCCACACTTACTGCCTTCCGACTCAAGGCATCCGCCGTTACATTGACCTTGCTCGGGTGATAAAGAATAGTCATGTCATAATCCTTGAGCAACTCCAACCTTTTAAGCTGCCTCAAATTTAAATCCTTCTGGTTGAATATATATTATAGATTACGATGATCCGTAAATAGCTCACAATGCACCTCATAAAGTGGGGTAGTTCTTCTCACGCACCTTTAATTGTCTCGAAGCTTAAGCTATCACCTTCTCTTTCTGTATCAACACACAACCAAGGCCAACACCAGAAGCATCATAGTAGTCAACAAAGTCTTAAGCTTTTGAAAGCTAGCTTCACACTCATTGGACCATTGAAATGTGACTTCCTTTTGAGTCAATCTAGCCAACTGGGATGCAATAGATGAGAATCCCTCCACAAAACGCCAATAGTAGCCTGCGAGCCTGTGAAACTCCAATATCGATGACTGAAGCAGGTTTAATCCAATCTCTAACAGCGTCAATCTTCTTGGGATCCACCATAATACCATCCTTAGTCACCATAAGTCCCAAAAATGCCATCGAACTAAGCCAATACTTACACTTCGAAAACTAAGGATAAAGTTGCTTCTCCTTCAGAATCCCAAACACAGTCCTCAAATACTGCTCGTGTGCCTCTCTACTATGAGAGTATATCAAGGTGTCGTAGATGAAGACAATATAAAAGGAATCCAAATATAGTCTGAATACCCCATTCATCAAATCCATGAAAGTTCCGAGGGCATTAGTCAGCCCAAATTAACATCACCAAGAACTCATAATGCCCATAACGCGTCCTGAAAGCTATCTTAGGGATATCCTCCGCCTTAATCTTCAGCTAATAATAACCAAATCCTAAGTCAATCTTGGAAAGGACATAAGCACCTTGAAGCTGATCATACAAGTCATCAATGTGAGGTATCAGATGCTTGTTCTTGATAGTCACCTTGTTCAATTGCCGATGCCCAATACATATACGCATAGATTTGTCCTTCTTCTTCGCAAATAGTAGGGGAGCACCCCAACGATAAACACTAGGCCCAAAGGAATCCCTTACTCAACGAATCCTGTAATTGCTCCTTCAACTCGGCCGTGTGCAATCCGAAAAGGTGGAATAGAAATGGGCTGAGTGCCCGGCTCCAAGTCAATATAGAAATCAATATCACGATCTTATGGAACATTATCAAGGTATGTTAGAAAAACCTCTAGGAACTCTCTCAACCACAGAAACCGACTCTAATGGGGCAGTCTCAGAACAAGCATCTCAGATGTAAGTCAAATAAGTGAGATACCCCTTCTCAACCATCCATTGAGCCTTAAGGAACGATATCACTCTCTTCGAATAATTACTAAGAGCACCCTTCCACCCTAATCGAGGAATTCCCCCATAGTTAAAGTAAATGTCTTAGCGTGACAGTCCAAGATCACATGATAAAGAGATAACCAATCTATCCCATGAATTGCTTCAAAGTCTAACATATCTAAAACTTTCAAATCTATCTGGGTGTCAAACCCCATCAATTTAACTATGCAATACTGTAAACTCGATCTACCACTACGGAATCCCCAACAGTAGTAGAAATATGAATAGGTAATGCAAGCAAATCATACATCATATCCAAACTCAAAGAAAAGTAGGCAAACACAAAAGAATAGGTAGAGTCTGGATTAAATAGTACCATGGCGAGACGATGGAAAACTGAAATAATACCCTGTGATAACCGCATCGGAGGCCTCTTCCTCAAGTTTGCCTAGAAAAGCATAGCAATGAGCACGATCACCCGCAGTCTGAGTACCACCTCGACCACTACCTTGATCGGACTAGGTAACACCCCTACCTAGCTGGGAACCACCTATACCACCCTGGGAACCAACTCTAGCCGGTTATGCTACTCGCCTAGGTGCGAAAGGCTTAGAACTCTAATGTTGACCACTACGCCTGGGGCTGGGACAATCCTTCTTGAAGTACCTGAGATCACCATACTCATAACACCCTATGGGAGTCACGGATAGTTGAGAAAGTCCAGCACCTGAATGACCACGACAACCTAAAGGCCTATAAGAACTCTGGGACACCTACCCCGAGCCATACAAAGTACGCCCAGACTGACCTCCTTCAGATACGGGCATGGCTGCATAAACGGGTCTGCTGATCTGATTGTGGTGAATCCTACCAAAATGAGCTCTACCTCTAGATGAGGTACCTCCATAAGTGCTGAAGTGAGGCCTCTTGCCACCCGCTCCTCATAATCCTAGAGCCTAATAAACTCAGTCTCCTTAACCATATCCACTATCTTTTGAAAAGAAGATCCTGAGGCAGCCATCTGAGTTGCAACAAAATGAAGAGGACAAATCAACCTATTGGTGAATCTCCTCATCCTCTAAACTTTATCTGGGGGAATCATCAATGCGTGGCACGACAGTGCATGGAGCCATGTCTCCTACTAGGCCACTGTCATGCCATCTTGGCATAACCTCTCAAACTGAACTCTCCTCCTCTCTATCACACACCATGAGGTATGAAATTCTCCAAGAACACATCAATGAGCAAAGCCCATGTAAAAGGAGGGGACTCTGCTGGTCTGGTCTCAACATACAATCTCCACCACTGCTTGGCGGGTTTAATCATTTGAAAAGTGGTGTAGTCCACTCCAATAACCCAAGGTTATGCAACCTCTCATAGTAGCTAATCAAGAACTTATAAGCATCATCCTTCGGCTCTCTATCATATCTGGGAGGATCCATCTTCCTGAAATTGGTCGAACATCTTCTGTTCCTCCACAGTCATTGTAGGCTGAGTAGTTGGGGATGAAGCAATGTCAGGCACTGGCACAACCAAGAAACAAAGTCGTGGTAGGTGCTGGCCTAGCCTTTGGTGTTTAAAATTAGGGAGCAGTCATATGATCGGGAGTCTGTCCCCTGACCCTAGTCTGAGAACCATCAGAAGTAGCGGGTAGAATACCCGCCTGTGTCATACTCTCGAGATACCCCAACATGCAAACCAAAGTATCATGAAGCACAATGTAGCAATGAAACTTAGAGGTGCCTGTGTTTACCCCATCTCATCGACCTGAACGCGCTCCTCCCTCTGAATAACATTCGAAGCCAGAGATGCCGCCCGGCATAACCCTAAGGGCCGCCGGGTACTCAACCCCAGGCTAGTGCGTCGCCGCCGAACTCTACCCCCGCTCACCTTTTGCTCCTTTCCCTATACAAGAAGACCGGGCAAAGGCAGGTGTAAAGGCTCCTCGTCCCGCCGCAACATCAAGTCTTCACCATCTATAAGAAAGAGTGAAACAAGAAACTTAGAATTCAATAAAGTCAAGAACGCACAATAAGAAAGAATAGAAATTTCCTAAATGTCTTAAAGCCTCTTGAAGATAAGTACGGGTGTCATTGTACTGATCCGTAAGACTTTACTAGACATTACTCTTGTACTTATTCTGATACAAAATTGTCACGACCCAAAATCCAAATGTTCAGTGAGGGCACCTGCCCTGACTCGTAGGCAAACCGAAGTAAAACCCTAAGTAATTCAATATAAATTAAAAGTAGAATTCAAAGAGAACAACCCATAAGTCAATAAAGTAAGGAAGTTTAAGTCATACATCTCCCAAATTGTGGAAGTCCTAAGTACAAGAGCTACAAAATTTGGAATACAAGTCTGAATACTATAGATACTACCTGAAAAATAAAGACAGAAAAGTAAGATAGAGATGAAGTCCAATGCTACAGAATAGTCAGCAGCTCACCCTGAAATAATTAGTGGGAAATCTTTCACTACTTGAACTCGGAATAGAACCTGCACACTTAAAGGTGTATCAAGTGTAGGGTGAGTACGGACAATCACGTACACTTAGTAGCATCATTGACCGACCCTAAACTAAAGCGATGACGAGGGTTGGGCATTTCAATACTCATTTCCACACTTTGTTAGCAACCAATTATATAGTTTATAATCACTTAAACAATTAAGAGTAGAAAGTCTTTAATAAATTAAGTCACCAACAGTCGTTTCTTTACAAGAAACCATGTAAGAGTCAACTAGTGATAATGCAATCAAGTAAGAATGGTATGCCATGCAATGTAATAGCCAATATGCACTCGCTTCTGCAGTAGGTTTCACATGACCCATGGGGGCTCATGAGGTCCATATACTCACCCTGAATTCCAGACCCTCTAGATCACATCGGGTATTCATCCGATGGGCTATCATGTCATCATCACTCGAACCAGTATAATATCTAATCGGGCCACCGCGGAACATTCCATATGATTCATCAATAAACATGCCAGTGATATCATATGAAGTATAAAATGAATATGCCTACAATCATGTAATTTCATATTATCATGCAAAAGCCAAAGATAGTTCTTTTTTCATAATTTAGATGAGTGTGGAGTGATGAATGCACAATGAATCAATTACCGCAAGTATCCAACAAATATGGCTATCATAAGCCCATTTCATCAACAACAAGTCAATCAAGTATATCTGGGAACTACCAACAAGCCATTTTCATTAATGCACCCATAACATCGCCCTGGTACCAGCACAAGTTCTCGTCACCTCACAAGTATGGAACCTCCAATTCCCCATTGCTCCCATAAATCACATTAGCCAACACAAACACTTCATAAAGAATCTAGTAAGTCTCAACTTGCCTTAATTTCGAAGTTTGAAAAGTCAATCCACGGCTTTGCCCTACCTTTGAGCTTCCGAACGAGCCCAATCTATTCAAATATGGTATCTACATAAGAACATGAATCCGTAGACATCCATATTGCTATACTAATATTCCGGGTCCAAAAAGCCAACCCGAAAACCAATCTCGAGACTCGAAGATCAAAACTGTAATTTCACTGAAAAATCAGCTTACCCATAGTCTAAATAGTAAGAACCCTGAAAATCATTGAGATCTGATCACAAATCGACCTTCAACTAGATAATTTAAATGAAAACCCATTTCTAAGGAAAACCCCAATTTCTAAGTTCAAGACATGGAAGAATTTGCTAAATAAACGAGTAGAATCATGGGGAAATACTTAGATTAAGGTTAGAATATTACCCTCCGAGTCAAATCTTGAAGAAAACCCTTGAAATCACCTAATTCCGAGCTTTCTAGCTCACAAAATTAATTTATAAAAAATGAGGTTCGAAGTGGGATTTAATTTTGTCCAGATCCCAAATGCTCTTCGCGAATGCGAGACCCAGCTTGCGAATGCGATCCTCCATAGCCCAACCCATCACGATGCTATGTGTCCATCACAATCGCGAAGACCAGCGTGACCAGGCCCGGTCCCTATCAACCCTCCACGATGCTAGCCATTTGCCGCGATCGTGTTCCCCCTGGACGGCAGTGCTTTGCGAATGCGAGACGTTCGTCGCGATCATGATGACAAAAAATAGATACCCCTAAAACTATATTTTTCTGGTTTCTCCCATTTCCTGATCCAATAGCCGAACTCATACAAAACGTCCCGGACACAAACCAAATATGCATTTCAACCATAAAACATGTTACGAACTCTCTCGTACACTCGAAACATCAAAAAGAGGTCGTCTTGACCGATGTTGACCATGCTCAACTCAACCAACCAACAACTCAAATCACACCCGAACCCCTCTATCATGAGTCTGGATTATGGGTCATGAGGGCAACTACCTTATCCCACCTAGCAGGCAAACCCTTACCCCATACTTCCTTCATAAAATCGTTTTACCATTTGGTGCAAACAATAGTGAATAAAGTCAGTACATAAAATGCCTTTCTAGTAAAATCCACACCTTATAGTTTTTAACAATACAATTTTTCGGACATAGTCTAGACGTGTACAAGAGATTCTATGACATACTAGAATGGACAAGTAAAAATAAAATAATGAATAACCGAACACCCAATTTACGTATTTCATTCATAGCCTTTCCTGACGTAGACATTAAATGCATGAAAACCACAACTTCTTTACTACGAAAGGATTCAACTCTTGAAATCTCGAATGAGTCACGCCTTGATATAATGGCATAAGGCTCGCGAAAGCCATCAAACGTATATATATATATATATATATATATATATATATATATATATATATATATATATATATATATATAAAAGGAAATCATTACGGAAGTACAATGAAATAAATATAGTCTCTCACCAACCATGTACCCACATGCTAGATGGTAATGAGTACAATGAAATAAATATAGTCTCTCACCAACCATGTAAACACATGCTAAATGGTAATGTTTTTCCCAAATAGCCATAACCTGCAGGGGACCAATGGCGTCTATGTACCACGCGTTCCAGAACGAACGTCGGACCACGAGTTCACAACAAGGCCACATCGTTACCCTCTGTCAAATGTGCCTTACGTAGATGTATATGTTCCATCTCCAATTATTATCAGTATTATCCATCACAATGTATTATCAGCAATTTCCATCACAAGATATTATCCATAATGCCTTAGTCGAACATAATCAAATCATAAATACGAAGTGATGCCAGAATCAGTGATGTACCAATCGAATTACCACAAGTGATACTAGAACCTGATATTAATCATGCATACCCACTACGGAAACTACTATCAGTAAAGTATGCGCCACCTAACCCATCGTAATCCAACCTATACTAAGACCAGTTTACAACCGCATCAAGCCAAACCTTTCTAGACCTTCCATGATTACACATGCAACACTATTATCCCACTTAGAACAATTAGCTAAGTTTCTCACTACTACAAGCCCCTTTTTAATACTAACAATGTCAACCTATTGTATGTCCAACTGAACTTCTTGTCCGAAGGACTAATCATGCTTTCTCCCGTCAATTCTACGTCATATATATACGTTTCACTAATCAAAGTCTAACTTAAGTAAACAATATCCTACCTCGATCTTGAGCAGCTATCACGAGCGTTGTGGAGTCTCCTCCTATCGCAATTTAAAACCGAAGCCTTGACAGCGAATTCTAAGAATTTCACGAACCCTAGAACAAGAGTCAAAATCAAGCATATATAATTAATCTACACTTCATGATGATTAATGTTTCTACGTTATTTACAGATGATTCTTCTTTTACTACTCCTGAGGGGGAAACTCACTACGGGAGGGATTATCCTTATAAATTCTTAGCAATAAAGATGGGTGAGGGCTTACCTTGACGAAGTCTCCGAATGTTCTATCAAATATCTCCAGGAGGCAGCCTAGAATAAAGTTTTGAGGAAAAGTGGGACAAAACCCCAGAGTAGGGCTAAATATATTTTTCTGATTTTCGCCATCTTCGTTGCAGCGATGGCATTTTCGCTTCAACGAACTCACTGCGGCGGTCTCTGCACCGCTGCAATAAATAATTTTTATCCGGGCCTGCGAGTTTTGATTTCTCAGAATTTGATCACGATTTCAATTTTACGTAACACTTCTAAGCAAACTTAGCTTTTAATCCCCTGGAAACTTGGTTTTGAATATGGACCTCCGAAGGTTTCAATAACAACCAAGCTGGTCATTACACCCTCGGGACCCGAACCAATGACTCTATTAAGTCATAAATCAAAGTCCAGACCCAATGGAATCGATAAAACTTCAATACGGACTCATTTACCCTCGATGTTGGCTTTGGTCAAACTTCTTCATTCCTTTAACTTAAGAACTTCTAATTTTACTAAAATTGATCCGAAACTCACCGAATTGCCTCTGGAACCACGCCACCCGTCCCCGCAAGTCATAAATACCAAGATAAAACTACAAGAGGGGTATTTTTGGAAAAACAAGTCCAGAAGCGCAAAACACAAAATGGTTCATTACACCTGACTACCTTTTTCCTCCGTAGAAGTCATGTGTGGACTTAATATTTGGCAATCATCCTCATTATGTCATTGTAATCTAAATTCTAGACAATACTTCAGAAGATGATCATATTGAATCTTAACATTAACAGTTCTAATGGCACGAAATTCATGCCATTGCATTCGATGTTTCCTCATCAATTTTAAACTTAAGGTCATAAATAACAGGCCTCATTTGATATGAATATCCTTCCCTATCTGTAGTATAATATGCAGGTGTCACGACCCAACCCCGTAGGCCGTGACTAGTGCCCGGTCTGGGCACCCAAACGCATCTATCGAACGCTACCTCAAACTATGTCGAACACTTCCGAGTATCCAACCGGAGCCGACAAGGCTATATTTCAAATTTGGATGATTTCCAGAAAATTTCGGCAGAGTTTCCTTTGTTTTACGGACTATCCAGAACAACCCTGCACACGTAAAAATACCAACAAAGGCCACACAGGGCCAACAACACAACTTATATACATATGCGGACCGGCCGCCGCGGCGGGCGGGATCGCGGGCACCGAGCATATACATACGCGTACGTAGGTATGACCCCAACCCACAAACATGTCCACGGACCTCTGACGGACGAGACGAGAATCATGTAACGGGACGGGGCCCCGCCGTGCCACGAACAAATACATACATATGCAAATAAAAATAAAAAATATATATACCAAAATATATGAGCTCCGGA
>NW_026719317.1:0-12565 GCF_029784015.1 Lycium ferocissimum | reverse complement strand
TGGAAAACGTCAAAAAGAAATTTTGAAAATTTTACTATGTATTTTACCTTTATTTGATTTAAGCATCCAAAGAGAATATGCGAGTAATAAGAGTCGCCGGGTTCGCTCGGCTCCGAATATGGGGCCGGGTGCCCATCACACCCCGGTAAGATCAGGGTGTGACACCAATTCATCATTTTAAGATTCTAGAGAAATCAAGAGAAAGAAAAGAAAGAAGGAGAAAAAGCAGTCGGCCATGGCAGCCAAAAATGGTGCCATGGAAGATGATCAAGAAAAATTTGTTTCTTCATGTTTTCCTACTAAGTAGAAGGCCCTCGTCGACATGGAGTGGTTGTTGGAAGAAGAAAACCATTCCCTCTTGCAAACACCACCTTGGCCGTGGAAAAGGTGGAGAAGGAGGTAAGGTTCAAGCTTATTTTTTTTATGTGTTGTGGATGATTTGCATATGTTGTGGAATGTAGAAATGAAAGAAGTTCATAAAAATATGGTGTGTGTGTGTGTGTGTGGCCGTGAGTGTGTGTGGTTGTGTAGGAATGGAGAGTTAATTGAATTTAGCATGTTTATATGTTGTTGTGATGTGTAGAAAATGAATGAAATTTATGAAATTACACATGTTGATGTTGGCCGTGTGTAGGACTGTTTTTGGTAGAATATGGTGAACTAATTTTATATAGCATTTTGGTTGGTTGTCGTTGTAGATTCTATGATGAGAATGAATATTTGATGATTCGTGTTGAAGTTGTAATGGTTATGGGCTGTTTTGGGAGCCAACATAATTTGAATATAGTTCCTTCTTTTGATGAAAATAATGTTGTTGATGTATGGAGTTGTTGATATAGCTTATGAATATGGAAGAAGGAAATGTATCGTCGTTGTTCCTATGGAAATTGGTGATTTTCGGGTCCAATGGTATGTTGGATGCATTATTTTGAAAATTGTATAGATTGTTTGGAATGTTCTTAGATCGTGTTTGAATGGCCTCGAAATAATATTTGAACGTATGATCATTGGTGTTAGTTTGAATGTATGAAGTTATTCGAATAAAGGGAACATTGTCGAATTGTGGGAAAAAGGGATTGATAATATTAGAATGCGTTTGGAATTGAATATTGATGTTGCCTATATGATATTTGGTATGGTTGTTGTTGATTCTGGCCGAGTTAAATTCTCGGGGTTGATGAATTTACGGGGGAAGTACTGTCGAAATTTCGGTAGCCAAGTTTCATTTAAGAATCCAATTCTAAATGCACTAATCAACGTTTGGTAAACATGACCAAATTGTAGATTCTGGCGGATTTGCAACTTGGATTTGGAGTAGCAGAAGGAGCGGAAAGAGGTATGTAAGGCTTCACTTCTCTTTCTTGGCATGTCTTAGACGTAATAGGTTTGGACACGGGCCTCGGGGATAATTCCTCTCCTAGAAATCCGAGATTGAAACTAACTACTATTCATTCGAGAATTGAATTAGAACTTGCGTGAAATGTCGGAAAAACTTCTTAAACCTCCGAACTTACACAAATAGGACTCGATTCCCTAAGATCCTCACAAGTGACGCCATAAATTGTAATATACGTAAATTTGATACGCCACCTCGGCCCGACTCGAGGTGGGCCCACTATACCCGAATTCTCTCCTATTGTCCCATTTGGCTTATTTTCACTCTATAGTTAAGGAAAGCTTTTGGTTATTATTCCGACTACTAAATAATAGTCGTTTTAACAAATCCATTGATCCCAAAGCACGATTCTTTTCCTCCGATAGCTAGTAAATGTTTTCCAAAGTGCTCGTATTTTCCCAGAACAAAGGTTTAGGGCAAAGTGAGTTTTACAACAACGACGATGAACATGTTTTACAATGCCATGGACGATGTCAAGGAAGAAAATGCTTACATGATAACTATGACCATGATGATTCTATGATTAAAGGTTCCAAGTCTATGATTCCAGTGACGAGATGAGAACGTTAAGCTATTTCTTGAATCCTCAACTCTACTCATGAATAATGTTTTCCTTTAAAGATTCTAAGTATACGAAACGATGCCTTATGGTCCTGTTTTATGTTTTATCATGATATTACTCTCCATTGATAGTCTCGCCTTATATTAATCGTCCCTTCAAGGTGAGGCAAGCGCCCATAGTTATTCCATAATATAATCGGAGGTTTCCGACCTTACGTCACTCCGATGGATACATGATTTTCTTGGGCTCTCCTGCATGCTTCTATGATCTATGTATATGCAATATGTATATGTACATGGGGTGGGGGGAAGGGATACATGGAAAATGGGAAGGGAACTATGTTTCATTGCCACACAGTCGGTGGCTTATCATCCGGACGCATCCCGGACGCGGGATTTATGGGCGAGCCGGAGTATTTCGGCGCAATGTGGGCGAGCCGACGCTGTTCGGTGCTATGATACTATGATACACTATGATACGCTATGATACTATGATACACCATGATATGCTATGATACTATGATATACTATGATATGCTATGATATAACATGACATAAATTCTATTTTCTATGCCTATGAAAAGAAATGTTTTTTTTCTAAAAGAGAAAACAAGCATGCATGTATCCGCCCCCAAAAGGCATTCTCATGTACTGGTTATCCTCTGATCTTATCACATGTTTCTATGGATCCCATGTTCATATGTACGTTCGTTTTACCTCACGATGTAATATTTCTTTATTGTTCATGCTCCCACTATTATTTTTATATGCCTTACATACTCGTGTACATTGCTCGTACCGACCCCTCTTCTTCGGGGCTGCGTTTCATGCCGCGGTACACCCGGATGATCGACTATAGCATAGAGGATGTTCCAAGTTGGTAGGCTCCACTTGTCCCCGGAGAGTTGCCGGGTCTAGAGTCCATGATACGTTGTTCGAGGTTAGAGACTTTGCGAACGGAGAATCGTGGGTATTGGGTTTTCGGTTTTAAGCGGCTCGGCGGACATGTATGTTATTACGTCTCGTGTTACGAGTCTTATATGATGTTAGATTGTACTTGTGGAAAAAAAAAATTCTATGTATTCATTTCTTACTAATTCATAAGTTCATATGTGTAATAGAAATTAGCGGGTTCGCTCGGCTCCGTATATGGGGTCGGGTGCCCATCACACCCTAGTGAAGTCGGGGTGTGACAAAGTGGTATCGGATAGCAGTTGGTCCAAGGGTTGTGCACCCAGTCGTGTCCGGCAGAGTCCTGTTTATGAGTGTGAAGTCGGCCACATTTATAAACAGGAGGCTGCGGGGCATTTAGGAATTGTTGACCTTCCTTTTGTTCTAAGATCGTGCGATAGAGCCAAGTTATAGGAAATAAGATTCCGTATATCAACCTTTGATTTCGGCAGGGAAACAATGTCGATCGAAGAAAGTGACTGACGATATGGAAGGTTACAAGGCACACAGGTAAGCGAAGGTATGAAAGACATATGCCAAGTAGGGTATTGATGTACGATTGAAATGCGAAGTTGAAAATTGGAAAGGAAAGTAAGCAAGAAAGTGCAACACGTGTAGTCGTGACGGATTTTTTTATGAATGCATATATGATACGATGTGATATGATATGATGTAGGTATATGGTGATGGCCACAGCGAGGCATTTGTTGGTATTCTCGTGCGGTGTTTTGGAATAGTAAGAAATACAGAGGAAACTCTACCGAAATTTCTCTGGAAATAATATGAGAGTGAGATATAAGCTGGAAGATATTTCGAAAAAGTCATACTAATAGTAGCGATGAAAGTTGACTAAGCTGTAAAGTACGGCTGCCCTCTAGGAATAAGTTAACTGTGGAATGAGCAGTGACATAGGAAATAAGACGTCGGTGGAAATATGGTAGTAAGAAATTTGGAAGGACTTGTGCTACTAGACGATGATTTAGAAAGGATCGGCGGGTTTGGATAAAGTGACATGACTAAGACAAGGGTGTGAAGGAAAAAGAATTGTGACGAATAGGAATGTATCGATCAGATAGCTGGTAAAAGGTGCTGTGGGGACGCTTTAAAATCTGGTAAGGCTCCGACGTACTCTAGGGTATGTAATGAAGGTTGTGCGGTGAAGTGGACGCGATCATACCGGCATTAACGCACCCGATTTCATCAAAGTCTCAAGGTTAAGCGTGCTGAAGTGAGAGAAATTTCAGGATGGGTGACCCCCCTGGGAAGTTTTCCGAAAATCCTACAAATTTAGACGTAGGGAGTAAGTAAGAGATTGGAGTAGTCTAAGAGAGGTTAGAGTATGTGGAGCGGCCAGAAACCTTAAAGGGACGCGTAGGATGATATGAATCAGGTCGGTGAAGAGAAGGAGCTAATGGAGAGAAAGGAGTAAAAAGGAAGCGAGACAACAGTGTAGTAATAGGTTATGACGCATAACTGAGAGTATGAGTACCATAAGCGACAGGACGGTGAAAGGCTAAGTTACAGAAAGACAAGAAACGAGGTAGAGCGAATGCTAGAGAATGACTGGTATAACACGGATAAGATGTGAACGAATGGAATACGTTCTGAACATGAGAATAGGACTATATAAGAGTATGATAAGAGAATGGTATTGAATAGCCTAAGAGATAGTATGAAGGATAGTAATAGTTACAAAAAGGGAGCTCCCCCGAGGTGCCTATGAGACCCCACAGGACTAATTGAACATTCGAGGACGAATGTTCTAAAGGGGGGAAGGATGTTACACCTCGCGTTTCGTACATTTGAATACTTCGAGTTAATGGCGGGAAGTTAAGGACGAGGTTATATTTTCCGGTTTTGTTTGAATGCGCACGTTGCTTGTAAGTATTATTGGCATGGAATATTAAGGGCAAATTTGGAATTTGGAAATTTTTATTTGTGACTTGTTGAAGAAGTCTTGTGGCCATTCAAGTTGGAGTGGACTATGGCCCACATGGATGCAAAATGCATGTGATTAAAAGATGACTAAGTTGGAATTCATCTTTTGTGACTTGAGAAAACTCTAGAAATTTGAAGAAATTTGGAGGGAAAAAGAAAAAGAAAAAAAAAAAAAAAAAAAAAGAGAGAGAAAGAAAGTCTTGCAAAGGAAGACCAATTCATCATTTAAGATTCTAGAGAAATCAAGAAAGAAAATAAAGAAGGAGAAAAAGCGATAGGCCATGTGCTTGGCTTCATGTTTTCCTACTAAGCATAGGTGGTTGTTGGAAGAAGAAAACCATGTGCCCCTTGTATATATATATATGACTAAGTCTTGCAAAGGAAGACCAATTCATCATTTTAAGGTGTCTAGAGAAATCAAGAGAAAGAAAAGAAAGAAGGAGAAAAAGCGATCCATTCCCAAGCCATGGCCTTCGATTTTGTCGTGTGACCTAAGTGTGTATGACAAAAATGGTGCCATGGAAGATGATCAATTTCATTCCTTAGAAAAATCAAGAAAATTTGTTTCTTCATGTTTTCCTACTAAGGACAAATTGAAGGGTTGTGAGAAAGGTAAGTTCTAATCTTGTTTTATGACATGGAGTGGTGTTGTTGGAAGAAAAAAACCATTCCCTCTTGCAAACACCACCTTGTGTTGGAAGCAATGAATTAATTCTAGTTTGCATGTTTTGAAAGTGAAGAGAAGAATGAGGTGTAAGGTTCAAGCTTTCTTATTTTTTTTGTTGTTATGTGTTGTGGATGATTTGCATATGTTGTGGAATGTAGAAATGAAAATGAAGTTCATAAAAATATGGAAATCGTGTGTGTGTGTGTGTGGCATTTCGTGAGTGTGTGTGGTTGTGTAGGAATGGAGAGTTAATTGAATTTAGCATGTTTATGTGTTGTTGTGATGTGTGGAGAAAATGAATGAAATTTTTGAAATTACACATTGTTGGATGATTGTTGGTGTTGTTGTGTTGTTGAATTTGGAATTCTCGGGGTTTTTTGGTAGAATATGGTGAACTAATTTTATATAGCATTTTGGTTCGGTTAGTTTGATTTGGATTAGCGTTGTAGATTCTATGATGAGAATGAATATTTGATGATTCGTGTTGAAGTTGTAATGGTTATGGGCTGTTTTGGAAAAATTGATTTTAAAGTTGCACAAAAACTTGGTTTTCAACATAATTTGAATATAGTTCCTTCTTTTGATGAAAATAATGTTGTTGATGTATGGAGTTGTTGATATAGCTTATGAATATGGAAGAAGGAATGTATCGTCGTTGTTCCTATGGAAATTGGTGATTTTCGGGTCCAATGGTATGTTGGATGCATTATTTTGAAAATTGTATAGATTGCTTGGAATGTTATGACATATTAGGTGTTATGTTGTTACGGTTCACGAGACCTGCATAATAGGGGCGGGTGATGGAGTTATGTTTATGATCGTGTTTGAATTTGCCTTATGTTATCAAATAAACATTTGGCATTTTGAACGTATGATCATTGGTGTTAGTTTGAATGTATGAAGCTTATTCGAATAAAGGGAACATTGTCGAATTGTGGGAAAATCCGGGATATTTTGATATATATTAGAATGCGTTTGGAATTGAATATTGATGTTGCCTATATGATTGTTGGTATGGTTTGTTGTTGATTACGCCATATGATAGCCTCGTCGGCTTCCGATATATATATATCTCGGGGTTGATGTGTTTGAATTTACGTATACGGGTAAGTGCTGTGATTCGAAATTGTGTTTGGGTGCCCAACTGGGCACTGTCAGCCAAGTTTCATTGTGTGTGGTTGTGTAGAATCCAGAGTTAATAAATGCACTTTATGTGTTGTTGTGATAAACATGACCAAATTGTTGATGTTGGCCGGTGTGGGATTATGGTGAACTAATTTTATATAGCATTTTGGTTGGTTTGGATTCTATGATGAGAATGAATATTTGATGATTCGTGTTGAAGTTGTAATGGTTATGGCTTCACATAATTTGAATATAGTTCTTGATGAAAATAATGTCTTGAGACGTAATAGGTGAATATGGACACGGGTCGTTGTTCCTATGGATAATTCTCTCCTAGAAATCCGAGATTGAATAGATTGCTTGGAATGTTCTTACTATTCGGAATAATATTTGAACGTATGATCATTGGTGTTAAATGTAGATTGTTGGTATGGTTGTTGCGGATGAAAATTCTCGGGTCGGAAAAACTTTCTTTTCATTTAAGAATCCTAAATGCACTAATCAACGTTAAACATGACCAAATTGTAGATTAAGGCGATTGCAACTTGGATTTGGAGATCCTCACAAGTAATAGGTTTGGACACGGGCCTCGGGGGATAATTGTAATATAACTACTATTCAAAGAATTTTAGAACTTGCGTGAAATGTCGGAAAAACTTCTTAAACCTCCGAACTTACCACAAATAGGACTCGATTGCCCGATCCTCCTGATGACGCCATAAATTGTAATATACGTAAATTTGATCCCACTATACCCTCGAATTCTCTCTCTATTGTCCCATTTGGCTTATTTTCACTCTATAGTTAAGGAAAGCTTTTGGTTATTATTCGACTACTAAATAATAGTCGTTTTAACAAATCCATTGATCCCAAAGCACGATTCTTTTCCTCCGATAGCTAGTAAATGTTTTCCAAAGTGCTCGTATTTTCCCGAAACAAAGGTTTATGGCAAAGTAAGTTTTACAACAACGACGATGAACATGTTTTACAATGCCATGGATGATTTCAAGGAAGAAAATGCTTACATGATAACTATGACCATGATGATTCTATGATTAAAGGTTCCAAGTCTATGATTCCAGTGACGAGATGAGAACGTTAAGCTATTTCTTGAATCCTCAACTCTACTCATGAATAATGTTTTCCTTTAAAGATTCTAAGTATACGAAACGATGCCTTATGGTCCTGTTTTATGTTTTATCATGATATTACTCTCCATTGATAGTCTCGCCTTATATTAATCGTCCCTTCAAGGTGAGGCAAGCGCCCATAGTTATTCCATAATATAATCGGAGGTTTCCGACCTTACGTCACTCCGATGGATACATGATTTTCTTGGGCTCTCTCCCGCATGCTTCTATGATCTATGTATATGCAATATGTATATGTACATGGGGTGGGGGGAAGGGATACATGGAAAATGGGAAGGGAACTATGTTTCATTGCCACACAAGTCGGTGGCTTATCATCCGGACGCGGGATTTACGGGACGAGGGATTTATGAGCGGCGGAGTATTTCGGCGCAATGTGGGCGAGCCGACGCTGTTCGGTGCTATGATACTATGATACACTATGATACGCTATGATACTATGATACGCTATGATACTATGATACACCATGATATACTATGATTTAACATGATATGACATAAATTCTATTTTCTATGTCTACGAAAAGAAATGTTACTTTTTCTACAAAGTGGAAAACAAGCATGCATTATCGGTATCCGTGGGGCAAAAAGGCATTCTCATGTACAAAGTGTTATGATATGTCTTATCTTATCACATGTTCATATGTGATCCCATGGTATTGTTGTTCGTACCTATGTTCATGTCAGTATTATTTTTCATGCCTTACATACTCAAGACATTGCTCGTACCGACCCCTCTTCTTCTGGGGCCGCGTTTCATCTTAGCCAAGTAGCACACCGGATGATCGAAGCTATTATAGAAGATGTTCCCAATGAGTTGGCATCTCCATTTGCCCGAGAGTTTGCCGGGTCTAGAGTCCTATGCTATGATACGTTTTTCGAGTTAGAGACTTTGCAGACATCGTGGGTAATGGGTTGTCAATCGTAAGCGCTCCAACAAACTCGACATGTTATTACGTCTCGTGTTACGAGTCTTATATGATGTTAGATTGTACTTGTGGAAAAAAAATTTCTATGTATTCATTTCTTACTAATTCATAAGTTCATATGTGTAATAGAAATTAGCGGGTTCTGTTACACCTCGCATTTTGTACATTTGAATATTCCAAGTTAATGGCGGGAAGTTAAGGACGAGGTTATAATTTTTTCTAGAATGCATAAAGCTGCGTATTCATATCGTTATTGGTATGAGGCACGAAGGGTATATTTGGAATAATAGAAATTAGAAGTTAAGAGTTGGAGAAAATATTTCATGAAATAGCCAAGAATGGCCAAGTGGCCGTGGGTCCCACCCATGGTTGGCCAATCCTCTTAAGCCATGAAGATGTGCATGTGGTCATACTATACTTGTAAGGGACTTTATGAATATAGTCAAAGATGACAAGGCAAGAATTCATCTTTACTACTTAAGGGAAAATTCAAGAAGTTTGAAGAAATTTGGAGGGAAAGAAAGAGAAAAATCTAGAAGAATTTGGAGGAAAAAAAATGGCACATGATCGGCCACATGCTTATATTTATATATATATATATATATATATATATATATATATATATATATATATATATATATGTGTGTGTGTGTGTGTGAGTGATGACAAATATAAGAGACAACTCATCATTTCTAGCCTTAGAAATTTCAAGAAAAATGAAGACAAAGAAGAGAGAGGAACGGCCCAAGAGGAGGGGCGGCCGAACAACCCCTTTGGAGTTGATCAAGGAAAATTATTTTCCTCTTGGTTCCCTACTAATTGGAAGGTTCTCTCGACATGGAGTAGTTGTTGGAACAAGAAAACCATTCGTTGTTGCAATTCATCAAGCCTAGCCGAAGAATGAATAAGGCAAAGGTGGATGGAAGAAGGTGAGCTTTGAGCTTCTTTACATGTTTGGTAGGTGTTTATGCATGTTGTGATATGTAAAAATGAATGAGATACATGGAAGTGTGATGTTGAAGTGTAGCCGTGCATGTGTGTGTTTAACCGTGCATATGTAGAGTTGTGTTGGAATGATGAATTAATTGTGTTCAACATGTTTGTGTGTTGTTGGAATGTGTAGAAAATGAATGAAACTCATGAAGAAGAGTATGTTGATGTTTGGCCGAATAGGGGGCTGTTTGGTATGTAAGAAATGAATTGATGTTATCTAGTATTTTGGTTTTCGTCGTTATGGATTTTATGACGTAAAATGAAGAGTGATGATCCAAGTTGAAGTTATAGTTGTGTGGGCTGATTTGGAGCTTAATGTGATTTCAATACGTTTTCTTGAATTTATGGAAATGATGTTACTAACATATGAGATTGTTGATATAGTTTGTGAATTCGAAAGAAAGAAGTGTGTTGTTATTGTTTTCCTTAAATTGGAAGGTGTTGGGGGAAGTGGTATGTTGATTGAATTATTTTGAATGTTATGTGAGTTGAAATTGAATGTTATAGGTGTTGCTAGAATAATTGTTGGAATTGTTGTTGATAGTTTGGCCGGGTTAAATTCCCGGATTGTTGTTGATTAAAATTGGCCGAGTTAGAATCTCGGGATGGCGCGTTACGGGGAAATGCTTGCCAAAATTTCGTAGACAAATGAAGTCAAGGCTGAACTTCTGAGTGCTCTAATTGACGTTTGGTAAATGTGACCAAAATGTAGATTCTGGCGAACTTGGAACTTGAATTTGGAGGAGCGTAAGAAGCGGAAAAAGGTATGTAAGACTTCACTTTCCTTCTTTGGCATGTCTTAGACATAATAGGCTTGAAAACGTGTCTCGGGGACTACTCTAATCCTAGAAATCCGAGATTGAAATTGGTTACTATTCATTCAGTAGAATTGAAATAAATGTTCATGAATAGTTGAAAGGAAGGTCTAAACACCTAGAACCTGCATGAATGAGATCCGACTACCCTAAAACTCTCATAAGTGATGTCACGAAATGTATCATACGTAAATTGTGTACGCCGCCTCATTTGACTCGAGGTGGGCCCACTATTCCCTAATTTCCTCCTATGGCTCCATTTGGCTTATTTCCGTATTACAGTTAAAGGAAACTCTTGAACATCATTCCAACTACTAAGTAATAGTTGTTTTAACTAATCCCTCGATTCCAGGACAAGATTTTCTTCATAAAAGTTCCTAAATGTTTTCCAAGGTATTCATTTTCCTCCAAATCCAAGTTGTACGTTTTTGAAAGTTCTTATGACTAAAACAATGACTATGATTCTATGATGATCATGATGATGTCAAATATGAGAAAATGACTATGACACGACATGACATGACATGATATGACACGACATGATTTGATATGAGATGATATGCTATGATAGGACACGATATGCTATGATATGACATGATATGATACGATATGGTACGAAATGACATGTTCTATGTTCTCTTGATGTTATTCTTTGTTGGTAGTCTCGCCTTATGATTATCGATCCTTCAAGGTGAGACAAAGCGGCCATGATTACTCCAGCAACGCGATCGGAGGTTTCCGACCTTACGTCCCTCCGACGAGTACACGACTTTCTTTGGCTCTCGTGCATGCCATACCCGTATACGGGTTGGGGGGATGGGGATACATGTATGTGTGGGGAATGGGAAAGGAAACATGTTTCATTGCCACCCGATCGACCGGGCTTATCATCCCGGGGCGGATGCCCGACGCGGGATTTATGGGCGAGCCGACGTATTTTGGCGCTATGTGGGCGAGCCGACTTGTTCGGCGCTATGATACCATATGACCAGAAAAGCATGCATGGTATCCGCCCCCAGGGGCACTCATATGTACAGGTTACAGCTTTACATGATATGTTCCATACGCGCATGGCGCTTTACACATGACATGTTCTATATGACATGTACTTACTCCCTTATACGTGATATGTCTCATATGTATGTGATATGCTCTACACCTCCATACCGTTACCGCACATGATTATGTCTCCTTCTATGTTACCATCCATGTCTTACATACTCGACATTACTCGCATCGACCCTCTTCGGGGGCGTTAAATGCCGCGTTGTACACACCGTATATGCGAAACCAGCATAGAAGATGCCGCCGAGTTGGTAGCCTCCACTTGTCCTTTGTGTCGCCGAGTCGTAGCATATGTGCCATGATGATTTGTTCGGAGTTAGAGACTTTGGACACGGCGGTGGGTATGGGGAGTCAGTCTGTCAGCGGCTCCAGTAGCCGATGTGTCCTTACATTTTGTGTTACATATTTTACATGGCCAGATTTTATTTCTCAAAGAAGATGTAAAAGTTTTATTATGTTTTCCACTTCCCATCGATGACCTAGTTTAAAGAGGTTACGTATGTACATGTAGTCGGGTTCGCCGTTCCATATACCGAGTCGGGTGCCCATCATACCCTAGTAAGATTGGGGTGTGACAGGTTCGCTCGGCTCCGTATATGGGGTCGGGTGCCCATCACACCCTAGTGAAGTCGGGGTGTGACACCTTCACTGAGTCCCGAGCCAGGACACGCATTCGTGCACATTTCACTGCATTATTCACCGAGTCCCTCACTAGAGGGCCGGGACACGCTATATATATGTATATGATGATGTGATGAGATAGAGATGGCGGCCAGGATGGCATACCGAGTCCCTTGCTAGCGGGGCCGGGACACGCTATTCACCGAGTCCCTCACTAGAGGGCCGGGTATGGTATATATATATATGTACATGCATGCATACATGATGATGATATGATTTTACTTACCGCGTCCCTCACTGTGGCCGGGGCACGTTATATGTATATTTTATATATACGTATTATGATTTTCGGC
>NW_026719316.1:0-12160 GCF_029784015.1 Lycium ferocissimum | reverse complement strand
AAGCTCATGCCCAAAATCTTGAAGGGCAACAACCTCCACAAGGAGGGGTGAACGTGATGTTGATAGAGGGCCGAGCAAAAGAGGCTAGATCTGTGGGCACGGTAGTGATTATGCAGGATCGAGGCGGACATTTTTCTAGTGCACTCGAGTCGGTCGGCGACTGGTGCACCTCGTGGAGTTGCAAGAGCGAGTAAGATTTGATCGCTCTTTCCGATCGGATGGGGCAGTAGTCAGCCCCTGTGTTCACAATTGGGGGTGATCGCGCCGAGGAGACCCAGAGACCGCGACCCGCGCTCGGCGGTAGATTACATTCCCGGGACGAAGGCCGTCGAGTTCGGATGCTTGTTACACTTGTGGCCAAGTAGGGCATATGACGAGAGATTGTCCCGTCGATGAGCGGCGAGCTAGGACCCGGCCCACAGATCATTAGCAGGATCTTCTTCGACATCCTACGGCATGGATTTCTCGTACCCGGCGGTCGAGGTAGAGGCCGATGGGAGTATCTACTTGCACACATGGAAGACCGCTTATATGCATTAGCCAGCCGGACAAGATCTCGAGTCCTACCCGTACGTGGTCACGGGTATATCGACTCCGTGTTCTCTTATGATGTGTATGCATTGATAGATCCGGGATCTACGTTATCATATATTACTCCATATATTGCAAATCGTATTGGGGTGAAAACCCGAGCCGATCAAACCTTTTGAGGTATCCACTCCCATTGGTGATCCCGTGATAGCTAAGCAAGTATATAAAGATTGTATAATTATGATATGTGATCGTCGGACCAAAGCCGATTTAGTTGAGCTAGAGATGCTAGACTTTGATGTTATAATGGGGGTATGGATTGGTTGGCCTCCTGTTATGCCAATGTTGACTGCCGAATGAAATTGGTTCGTTTTCAATTCCCGGGAGAGCCCGTGCTTGAATGGAAAGGTAATACAGCCACTCCGAGAGGTAGGTTTATTTCCTACCTTAAGGCAAGAAAGATGATCGCTAAAGAGTTATCCGTTATATCCCGTGTTTTTGTACATTCGGGAAATTTGGACATAATTGTGATTTGTAAGAATAAGGCCATGCTTTGATTTTATGTGGTGTGTATGTTGTTATTTATGGAAAATATTGACACGAGAACGTTGGACAAGGCCTAAGGGCAAGCTTGGAATTTTGGAAATTAGTCCCGGGATTTTTTTTTAAAATGGGACCCATGATGAATTGGGCTCAAAACAAATGAGAGAAAATGAGGCCCAACCTTAAGGGGGTGGCCGGCCAAGGCCTTATGGCCCAAGGCCCACATGGAATTAAAATCCATGTGATTAAATAAGGAGGCCACCATATTATTCTCCACAATTCCAAGAATTTTCAAGAAAATCAAAGAAGAACTTGGAGAGCAACCAAACCACCCTTTCGGCCGAACCTACTTGAAAAAAAAAAAAAGAAATTCCTAGTCCTTTAGTTTTCATCCAAAAATCTCTTCCTTCTTGAATTCTTGATAAGTTCAAGACGCTCTTCGACGTGGTATAATTAGTTTAGCGAAAGAACCACGTTTGCGACAAGTTGGAATTTGAAGAAAAAGGTAAGAATTCTATGTTTTTGTGTTATGGAATGGGTATATGTGTTATAGTGGTTAGAGTTGCATGAAAATTATGGAATTGTTGTGTGTATGTGCATGTGTGTGTTGTGGCCGTGTGGTGCCATGCATGAAGGGAGAAGGGTTGAATTTATTTAGTGGATTAATTGTGTTGTTGTATTCTTGGAGAGTAAATGAAAGGAGAATGGTTTAAGTTGGCATGAAAAATCCATTGTTAGGTTGTTGTAGGAATTATGTGATTGTATTCTAGTTTTATGTTAACATGGAAATGAAATTGGAAGATGGAAATATACTATGAATATGTATGTTAAAGAGTAAAAGTTTCGGATGCATTACGGCTTTGGTGGAAAGTTTGTATATTTTGTGAATACTTTGTAGAAATGATATGAAATGTTTTCGAATTGTATTTGAATGGTTTTGGATTAGTAAATAGATATGAGAATGTTGACATGAAGTTGGAAAGGTGAAGTCGGAAGGGAAGTGTCACGACCCAACTCCGTAGGCCGCGACTAGTACCCTAGTTGGGCACTCATACGTAACTTATCCTAAACTAGCAAACTAATAAAAATGAGCAGAAATAATAATTTGATCAGGTCAAGCAGATATAACGCACGAAGGCCGATAAGGCCGTTACGGCATATAGATAAGCTATAACCGTGCGCAAAACTCACGAACATATACAACCCACACCACATGTCTACGTACCTGCTGAATAAAACATAATCCTATGACGGGACAAGGCCCCGTCGTACCCAGAATAAATATGTACATAAACAACAGTAGAGTTTATACCAAAATATGGGCTCCGGACAAAGGAGCACTTCAACACAGCGATAACCTAGGCAAGTCAATCAAAGAAATCAAACGTTCGTACTGCGTGGCACGAAACGCACCCCGAAGAAAGGGGTCGATGGAAAATGTACCGAATATGTAAAGCGAGATCGTACAAAATAAAGTTAAAAATCGTAAAACGTAATGAGCGGAGAATGAACAAAGTACATAGGAAATCAAAAATGCATATCAAAAGTCATAAATAATGCATACGCAAAAAACATATGCCAAAACCGGCCCCGCTATGGGACTCGGGTGAACGAGCATAGGCGCCCCCGTCTCCGCGCGCCATAACACATCATACTTCGAGTAGGAATATCTCCGAACACATCATAACATACCCAAAGTGGCCACATCACCTCACACCATCGAAATCGGGATATATGTACATGGCACATCATACTTCGGACCCATGTACGTATTATGTCATACTCCGCCCTCACACCGAGGCACGGCGAACAATGCAGGAAAGCGCTTGATAACAAATCTCGGCCCGGCTCGAAGGAAGCATTGAGGCATCCACGAGTGGAGTAGTGAGAAACTAATGCAATAAAAATACATATATATATCCGGAGAGACTCAATGACATGTCGAGTGACAAATCAATTCAATGAGATAGACGGAGTCATAATAGGTAAATTCCGGATGTCATACGAGTTACAAAGGCATAAATCCCTCTGAGATCGTTTCCAAGATCCAAAACAATTCATAGGACTTAACGGAATATTCAAAACAATTTTTCAATAATAGATAAAGAAGTAGTTAAAACATTTCCTTTAAAACCGCTCGAAAACAAGTCATAGTCACAAAAGGGTAGAGTCGGAAATAGTGGGCCCACCTCGGGTCAACCGAGGTGGCGGGACACAAATTATGTATGTTAGGCTTCATGGAATCGCATTAGAAGGGTCTTAGGGTAATCGGGTTTTACTTGCACAAGTTCTAGGTGTTTAGACATTCTCCTAACTACTTACAACTTAACTAATTCAATTCTACTGAACGAAAATGGGACAATTTTGAACGTGGATTCCAAAGAGTAGAGGTGTCCCCGAGGTCCGAATTCAAGCCTAGTATACCTAGGACATGCCAAGAGAAGGGAAGCAAAGCTTTACATACCTTTTATGCTCCTTACGCCTTTCCAAATTCACTTCTCGTTTCGCCAAAAATCTGCAAATGGTCATCTTTACCAGTTACTATTCATGCAAGTTACAATTTCCAAGCTTAACTAATATTGTTCTATGAAAAATTGGACAGATCTCCCCTATACATATAGCATCCCCGAGATTCAACTCGGCTCAAATATCAACAACAACCATACCAATCAACATCAATCCACAACTAGAATCGCTTATGAACACAAAGAGTCTTCTTTCCACATAACGCGACAACTTCCAAACTAATTTCACATTTCCAAACCAATATCAATATTTTCATACTCATTAATCATCAAGATCATTCCAACATCATTTGAAGACATTACACATAATTTTTCATATTATTCGCAAAATATACAAACTTCCCACCGAAACCATAACTCGCCCGAAACTTTCATTCTTCGACGAACATATTCGTAACACATTATCATCATTCAAATTCATTAACAACAATCACAACTAACACTTAAACAATATATTTTCGTAATTCCATCATAACTACGTTAGAACACATATCTTCTTATAACAACATATAAGCCATTCTAACGCCAAACTTAAATCGTTAAACCTCCATTTACTCTATAAAGATCACAACAACGCAACTAACATATTAAACAAAATAAATTCATCATTGTCCATCATCATACACCTCACGGCCACATACATTTTTTTCCAACTTCATTCCATTTTTGTTCAACTTTCATTTCCAACATGAATTCCATCATAAACACAACTAGAGTACAACATAAAATTCAACACATCTTCCACACACAACCATGCACACACACGGCCACTTATATATACACACACACACGGCTCACACACCACAACTCACCATTCCATGCTTTCCATGCAATTCCTCTTATTCTAACATTCATAAATCTTCCATAACATAAAAGAAAATATGAGATTCTTACCTTCCTCCAATGAATTCTCCTTGCCCAAAAGAAACACTTTCTTGCCAAGATAATTATACCAACTTGAAGAGCACCTTAAACTTAGTATGAATCCAAGAAGAACCAAGTTTTGAACCAACAAGCAAGCTCCAAGAATTTTTTCTTCTTTCTTTTCTCTCTTTTTATTCGGCCGAATGGCCTTTCTTTTTTTCTTCTTGATTTTTCTTTTGATTTCTTGAATATTCCAAAGGATGAACATGTATATATACATGTCATCTCTTCTAATTAAATGTCACATGACTTCCATGTGACATGGGCTTGGGCCAAGCCATACATGGCCGGCCACCCTTGCCTTGTTGGGCCTCAATTTTTTTTTTTTTTTTTGAGTCCAATTGATGATGGATCGCTTCTGGAAATTCACGGAACTAATTTACAAGGTTCCAATTTTGCCATTAACCTTCCTTAATATTTCCGCGTCAATATTTCCTTAAACGTCACATGCACACTAAGTAGAATCCAATTGGAACCTTAACTCCTACCATTCCGAATTACTTCCGATCTTTCCGAATACGCACAAAATGCGAGGTGTAACATCCTCCCCCCCTTTAGAACATTCGTCCTCGAATGTTCAACTAACCTTATGGGGTCTCATAATACTTCGGGGGGGTCTCCTTCTTTCCTTCGAAATCTCCTCAAACGTCACCATCTTTTCCTTTACCGGCTTATTTGGCCTTAGCCCGCTTAACCTCAAGCCTTTAGCAAATTTTGGTGGGTCCGCGCTGATATGATCGCATCCACTACCCCGTACGAGCTTATCACGTAATTTAAGGCGGGTTTGATCTTAACGTAATTTAAGGCGGTCCCACTCGATTCGAAATGTTAACGATATTTTCGAAAAAGCTTTCTAAGTCGGCACTATTTCCTTTTCATTACATATATACAACCTTACTAGCGGTTCTATTCCTATCCCAATTCCATTAGTGACTCGGAAAGGAAAATATACCACAAAATAAATCTAAACCGATCGATACACAATATATTTCGAGAAAGAAATGACAAGTACCACGCATCCGCATTTGGTGGCGTCTCCGAATCTTGTCGACCAGTCAGAGCATAAATGCGGTTCGAAGGACCGCCGGAACTGGAAGCTCCGCCACGGCCCCTACCGCGGCCCCTCGCCGACCTCTCGTACATCTCGCTCCGCAGGCGTCCCGGCCTACGGAAGGAGACGATGAACCCGCAGTGACCCGTAGGCCGAGCCATACCCCCGGACCGCCCCGCAACGGACACTCTCTCACCGTATGGCCTTGACGGCCGCACCCAAAAACAGCACCCGTAGCACGATAGCACTCTCCCCGTGGTGCCTCCCACAATACGAGCACCGAGGTCCGGGTGGTCTCGCGACTAACCCCATCCACACAGCCAGAACCAGCCCGAGCTCGAAACTCCGACCCGTTCCCGAATACCCCGCATTATCTGATCTCCGGCCTGAGAACCGGGGTGTGCTTCGGGCTGGCTGGGAAGAACGCCTGGTACCCCGCTGCTGAGACGGCCCACTCTGAAACTCTCCAGTATATCCAGCCGATCTGGCCCTTTTGGGCTGGCTCTCGTCGTAATCCCTCTCAGGCTGACGCCCCTTATGTCGTTCTTCCATGCCACCGGGCGTACGCCCGTACGCGGGCGATGTCCATACCCCACTGGGCCCACGGCTACAATTATCAATCATATACTTATCCAAACCCCCGATAAAGTGATGCATCATCGTCGTCATATCGACCAACGTAGGTGCATACCGAGCCAAAGAGTCGAACTCCAAACTATACTCCCGACACCGCGGCCTCGACCGCACGAGTGATAAAAATCGTCCAATCCGGCCCTCCGTAGCTCGGTGGTAGAAAATGTCGCATAAAAGCCTCCGTGAACTCATCCCGGACAGCAGGAGGGGCTCCTCTACCTCTAGATAATTCCGGACTCGAACCGCCGTTGGCGCGACTTCGCAATCCGTACGAGGCCAACTCAATCGACTCCGTCGGAGAGGCCTTAATCAGCCGTAAGGTGCGCTGCATCTCCCTAATGAACTCATGGGGGTCTTCTTCAGGCTTTGTCCCAAAGAACTCCGGAGGATTACAGGTCAAAAACTCACGGGCCCTCGAACTACTTGGCCCGCGTGCCTGATCACCCCCTGACTCACGCCGCTGCTCCTGAGCTGCCACCCACCTGATCAATAGCTGCACCGCCTCTCGCATAGCTCTGTCTTCCTCCGCCCCGGCCGCGGGGCTAGAGGCCGAGGTGCCGGGGCTCCCGAAGCCGGCGGGGAAACCGCCCTCGATCCGCACCGGGGCTGCTACCGATCCCCTCCGGTGCTGTGGCGCGCCGAGCCGGGCCGGCGGAGGCACGCCTCCGGCTCGGGGCGAGTACGGGCCCCGGTGACTCGCGGGCCTCGACTAGTCTCACCGGGTGCCGTGGACTTGCCCTTCGGGGTCGCCGTCGCCTTTCTCGAGGCATAGTTGAAAATACAACAATCCGATTCGTTGGAGGGAATCATCCTATTAATACGCTCTACCGCACGATCTAAGACGAGAAAAGAAGGTAACTTCCTAAATGTCTTGTAGCCTCCTGTTTATAGATGTGGTGCACAACACACCGATAAACAGGACTCTACTAGACACGGTCTGTAGACATTCCGAGGACCTAACCGCTCTGATACCACTTTTGTCACGACCCAACTCCGTAGGCCGACTAGTACCCTAGTTGGGCACTCATACGTAACTTATCCTAAACTAGCAAACTAATAAAAATGAGCGGAAATAATAATTTAGTCGGGTCATGCGATATAACGCACGAAGGCCGATAAGGCCGTTACGGCATATAGATAAGCTATAACCGTACGCAAAACTCACGAACATATACGAACCCACACCACATGTCTACGTACCTCTACGAGAATAAAAACATAATCATATGACGGGACGGGCCCCGTCGTACCTTTAATAAATATGTACATAAACAACAAGAGTTTATACCAAAATATGGGCTCGGACAAAGGAGCACTCCAAACAGTGAGCGGATAACCTAGGCATCGAACAAAAATCAAACGTCCGTACCGCGTGGCACGAAACGCACTTCGAAGAAAGGGGGGTCGACGGAAAATATACCGAATATGTAAAGGAGACCGTACAAAATAATATTAAAAATCGAACGAATGTGCGGAGAATGAACAAAGTACATAGGAAATCAAAATGCATATCAAAAGTCATAAATAATGCATGCGTAAAACATATGCCAAAACCGGCCCCGCTATGGGACTCGGTGAACAGCATAGGCGCCCCCATCTCCGCGCCATAACACATCATACTTCAGGAGTAGGAATATCTCCGAACACATCATAACATACCCGGTGGCCACATCACATCACACCATCGTATATCGAATATATGTACATGGCACATCATACTTCGGACCCATGTACATGTCATACCCGCCCCTCACACCGAGGCACGGCGAACAATGCGAGAGGAAAGCGCTTGATAACAAATCCTGCCCGGGCTCGGTGAAGGAAGCATTGAGGCATCCACGAGTGGAGTAGTGAGAAACTAATGCAATAAAAATACATATATATATCCAGAGACTCAATGAGGCATGTCGAGTGACAAATCAATTCAATGAGACCGGACGGAGTCATAATAGGTAAATTCCGGATGTCATACGAGTTACAAAGGCATAAATCCCTGGACGAGATCGTTTCCAAGATCCAAAACAATTCATAGGACTTAACGGAATATTCAAAACAATTTTTCAATAATAGATAACGGAAGTAGTTAAAACATTTCCTTTAAAGCCGTTCGAAAACAAGTCATAGTCACAAAAGGGTAGGTCGGAAATAGTGGGCCCACCTCGGTCAATTGAGGGGGTGGACACAAACGTATGTATAATAGGCTCATAATCGCATTAGAAGGGTTTTAAGGTAATCGGGTTCCATTTGTACGAGTTCTAGGGTTTAACAACATTCCTAACCATTTACAACTTAACTTATAGGTTCAATTCTACCGAAGGAAAATGGGTTAAATTTTGAACGTGGATTCCGAGGAGTAGAGGTATCCCCGAGGTCCAAGGTCAAGCCTAATACACCTAAGACATGCCAAGAGAAAGGAAATGGAAGCTTTACATACCTTTTATGCTCCTTACGCCTTTCCAAATTCACTTCCCGTTTCGTCAAAAATCCGCAAATGGTCATCTTTACCAATTACTATTCATGCAAGTTGATATTTCAATCTTTGGTTTCTAATATTGTTCTATGAAAAATTGGACAAAGATCTCCCCTATAAATACGACATCCCCGAGATTCAACTCGGCTCAAATATCAACAACAACCATACCAACAACATCAATCCACAACTAGAATCGCTTATGAACACAAAGAGTCTTCTTTCCACATAACGTCGACAACTTCCAAACTAATTTCACATTTCCAAACCAATATCAATATTTTCATACTCATTAATCATCAAGATCATTCCAACATCATTTGAAGACATTACACATAATTTTTCATATTATTCGCAAAATATACAAACTTCCCACCGAAACCATAACTCGCCCGAAACTTCCATTCTTCGACGAACATATTCATAACACATTATCATCATTCAAATTCATTAACAACAATCACAACTAACACTTAAACAATATATTTTCGTAATTCCATCATAACTACGTTAGAACACATATCTTCTTATAACAACATATAAGCCATTCTAACGCCAAACTTAAATCGTTAAACCTCCCTTTACTCTATAAAGATCACAACAACGCAACTAACATATTAAACAAAATAAATTCATCATTGTTCATCATCATACACCTCACGGCCACATACATTTTTTTCCAACTTCATTCCATTTTTGTTCAACTTTCATTTCCAACATGAATTCCATCATAAACACAACTAGAGTACAACATAAAATTCAACACATCTTCCACACACAACCATGCACACACACGGCCACTTATATATACACACACACACGGCTCACACACCACAACTCACCATTCCATGCTTTCCATGCAATTCCTCTTATTCTAACATTCATAAATCTTCCATAACATAAAAGAAAATATGAGATTCTTACCTTCTTCCAATGAATTCTCCTTGCCCAAAAGAAACACTTTCTTGCCAAGATAATTATACCAACTTGAAGAGCACCTTAAACTTAGTATGAATCCAAGAAGAACCAAGTTTTGAACCAACAAGCAAGCTCCAAGAATTTTTTCTTCTTTCTTTTCTCTCTTTCTTATTCGGCCGAAAGGCCTTTCTTTTTTTCTTCTTGATTTTTCTTTTGATTTCTTGAATATTCCAAAGGATGAACATGTATATATACATGTCATCTCTTCTAATTAAATGTCACATGACTTCCATGTGACATGGGCTTGGGCCAAGCCATACATGGCCGGCCACCCTTGCCTTGTTGGGCCTCAATTTTTTTTTTTTTGAGTCCAATTGATGATGGATCGCTTCTGGAAATTCACGGAACTAATTTACAAGGTTCCAATTTTGCCCTTAACCTTCCTTAATATTTCCGCGTCAATATTTCCTTAAACGTCACATGCACACTAAGTAGAATCCAATTGGAACCTTAACTCCTACCATTCCGAATTACTTCCGATCTTTCCGAATACGCACAAAATGCGTTGTTGTTGTTGGATTGGTCGTTGTCATTTAAGCGAGTTTAATGCTCGGGGATGTTGAATTTATGGAAATGCTTTAACGAAATTTCGGTAGGCAAATATGGATTTAAACTTGAGTTCTCAAAAGCTTGTAACTCACATTTGGTAACTACATGACCAATTGTAGATTTTGGTAGAAACGGGAGTGGAGCCTGGACGAGCGTAAGACGCGAACAAGGTATGTAAAGCCCTACCTTTCCTTCCCTTTTGCATGTCCTAGTCATACTAGGTGAAGATCGGAACCTCGGGAATAGTTACTGCCTTGAAATCCGAGTTTGATTTTGCATACTATTCATTCGTAAGAATTGAACTAAAATCCTTATCTTTGGTCAAAAGAACGTTAAACCTTTGTAACGGTTGCCAATGTATCTGAATCGCTCCAGAGCCTTTATGGATGGCTTTGGGGAGCCTAATCTTTGTAATTCATGTTCGCCGCCTCGACTTGACCCGAAGTGGGCCCATTGCCCCGAGACTCGTGTACTGCTCCAATCGATTTATTTTGGTACAATAGTTAAAGGACAAGCTTGTTGAACTTTTTAATTATGTTCTATAGTATACTTTCAGACACAACGTTACTAATATAATCATTACCCCGGTTTTCCAAAAATGGCTTCGGGAACGCGCTTGTGGTTCACCAATGATTTTAAAAGAACTAGTTTTGTACAAGAAACATAAAGGCGATTTCTTTTCTAAAACCACTCCGGTGGGGGTGCGATGGCAGCCATGCCTAAGTGTGCTATGGCCTTAGTTTGTATCTCGAGTGAGCGATGGCCCCGCCGATCACCGAGTGTGCCATGGCCTCGCCACGTCCGGGGCGCGCTATGGCCTTGGCTTACGTTCTCGAGTGTGCTATTTTTTTCCAAAACCACTCGCCAGGCGCGCGAGGTTTTACTATTTTATTATTTCACTTACTATTTATGTCTACATTATCATTACACCACGCCCGAAGGGGCCGTGATCATTATTAAGCCGAAAGCGGCCTTCGCCCGAAGGGGCCATTATTATTATCGAGCCGGGGGCCGGGCCCGGCGGGCTATCATTATTTCGCCGTGGCCGGCGCGTGTGATGTATTGTATTACTCCGTAAAAGAAGAGTTCTAGGACTACACGTTTACCTTGAAAACGTTAATTGGATTGCGATTATTTATTTAAAGCTTGTTCTAGGATCATGCATTTATCTATGTTTTCTTTAGCGGCGTCGACAGTATCGGGTTGATTATGACTTCTTCCTTCCTACATCAAGGCGACGGTTATTATCTATCCTCGCTTACATATTCAGCATTATTCCGCATCGACCCCCTTTCTTCGGGGGGGCGCGTTTCATGCCCGTAGTACACAGTGGACGCGATTCGGCGATCCAGCCTACTTAGTGGGATTCACTTTCTGAAGGTTCGACAACTCCACCTGCGTTCCGAGGTGTCTTATTTTGGTATAATTTTGTGTATCTATTCTGTAAGTCGTACTTCTAGACGTCTGCGAACAGCGTGGGTGTTATGGATACTGTCTGGTTTTGTCAGTCACTATGTTATTGTACAGAAGTGGCGGAGGCCTCTTCGGCCCGCCTTGTCCTATGTCATGTATATATTTGTGTATGTGTAAGTATGATAGTACGTTTTAAGAAGCTTTGAGTTATATATCGACTTCAGTATTTTATCTAGAATTTCGAAAAAAAAAATCTATGGGTCGCCATATTTTGAGTGCGTAGAAATGCAAATGTTGAATTCTCGTAATGGTGTTCGTAAGCCCTATTTCTTTGTCACGACCCTAATCGGGGATTATTTATTTAAAGTTCGTTCAGGACTTGTGCATTTATCTATGTTTTCTTTAGTAAGGCGTGTATATTCGGGTTGATTATGACTTCTTCCTTCCTACATTGCGCGATGGTTATTATCTATCCTCGCTTTACATATTCAAAGACATATTCCGTACCGACCCCCTTTTTTTCGGGTCGTTTAGCCCGGGCGG
>NW_026719315.1:0-12105 GCF_029784015.1 Lycium ferocissimum | reverse complement strand
TTTTGGGGGGGTTGGGGAGGGGGGGGGACCCGATGAATTCGGCGTCTGTGAATCGTGAGTAAAGCATCGTTTTCCGAAAAGATCTCGTTTTCTATGTACAAAATAAAATAAAAACACCGTGTTCGAAAAAAGGAAAAGCTAGGCATGCATGGCTTTACGCACAAGGGGCACTCACGTATGGAGTTACTCCTTTATCCTATGACACTGCCTATGTTCCCATATAGTTATCGCTCCGCACGGGTTACCGTTTGCATGTGATATACTCTACAACTCTTACTATGTTCTTGTTCATGTCTTGCATACTTCCGCACATTACTCGTACCGACCCCTCTTCTTCGGGGCCGCGTTCATGCCGCGCAGTACACGGCATGGATCGAGTTAATAAAGAAGATGTTCCGGCGAAAGTTGCAAGCTCCATTTGGCCTGGAGTGTAGCCGAGTCGGAGTAACGTGCTGTGATTACGTACGATACCAGAGACTTTAGTATGTGAGTCGTGGGTTTCGGGAGTACGGTTTGTATTGTAGATACTTGGCATATACGGTTCCCATATTTTATGTGACTTAGGAGCATCGAGAAAGAATATTTTAGTAAGCTTTGTCATGTAAACATGTTAGACTTGAAAAAAAAATTTTACGCTTGGAATAAGAGCGAGGGTTCGCTCGGCTCGTTCTACGGGTAGGTGCCTATCACACACCCGATCAAGATCGGGGTGTGACAATATGGTTCTATAATATATGCTCTCACATTTGATATGACCGGCGACCTGTGATTTCACGACTTGCGAGGTACTTTCTAATCTCGGTAAAGACTGTCTTCGTTATCCCTAGGCACACTATCTTCCCTTCCTTTGGAGATCCCCTTCCAATAATTATTCCTCTTTTTAAAGCTTTCATCTATTCTAGTGCTAAGATTTCCCTTTTTGTAATCCAGATTGTCCTTTATACTTACTTCCTGGTCAGCTTGCAAATCCTTCTTACTCCTTCGACTTTGTCCGATAAATTTTTGTTTACTTATTAAACCACATTGTAGATATTCCCATTATAACTTTCCTTTCACTTCATTCGGATCCTGTTTAATTTATCCTCTTAATTTCCCACAGTTGATCTTGCTTCAAAACACATCCATAATCTATTTCCAACATAAAACCAGCAGCTTATTATCTTAGCCTTTATACTCGTACTTAGGTTCATTCCTTCCCCCCTTAAAGGTCTTATCTTATGGTATCACAACATCAAGAACATTTCATTTACGTCCTTATTCATAATTCTTATCCATAACGATAGTCATAGCTTTTGACATTCCTTGGCGTCGACCTGGTCTAACTCATTGTAGTTGCTTCTTGTCGTGCTCCCTTTCTTAGAGACTCTAATTCTTATTACCTTTCCTCTTCCTCATGTACTGGTAGACTGGATATAAATCATTTTTTTGAGTTAGTAGTAATAACCTTCTATTTATATAAGCCATAGTAGAACTCATTCGTCAACTTCCCCTGAATCCCCCAATAGACCTTGTTCCTGTAAAACCTTGAATGTAACTCATTCTAATCCTTCGAACTACTAATCATCTCTCTAGGAAATCATTCTTCAAACCACACTAAGACCATCTTAAAATTCCTTTAAAAGCAACTCACAATTAACAACTCGACATATCTCACCTATCATCTTCTCACCAAGTTTCCCTTTACTCTGCTTCTGTAACATATACGTATTCAAACGACTTAACTTCGAAAAATTTTGGCAGAGTCTCCCCTGTAATTTTTACCATCCCAAACCTGCACACAGCCCAGAAAACACATCTAATGCCTCACAGGGCCACCATAGAAGTAAATACGATACATAACCCAGCTACACAAAATTCGCCTCCTATACCATCATTAATAAGATAGGGAGCATACCGTGATCAACAAACTTCAAGGCTAGGCAATCAACCGCTCATAAATCACCAAAATATTCGGGATTACAATCAGGGATTTCATATCCTATGACATAGCTCTAAACCACGATCTGAGATAAGAAACAAGGGTGACCATCCTAAATGCACTGTAGCCTCCTGTTTATAAATGTGGCGCGCAACACACCATAATCAAGACTCTACTAGACACGACTTTATAGACAACCCCTAAGATGAACTACTCTGATACCACTTCTGTCACGACCCGAACTAGAGAGCCGCGACTGGCACCCAAGACCCTTCTCGACTGAGTGCCATACTACCACTCTATTCATAAGTCACACCTTTTTATGAACATTTAAATTATGAAATGACGCTTCCGTCAAGTAAAACATGAAAACTTTTTAATAGAACTCTTTCATCATGTCAGGGACTTCTTCCTTATCGTTAAGTCAAAGAAAACCTTTAGTCACAATAAAATCTTTAAATTAATGCATATGAACACATCGACCTATGTGGCTACCTCGCAACCTTTGTCGACATCTCGGCACTATCTACGGGACAGCTGTTACGCAAAAAGTACGTAACAAGGACCAAGTTACCATAAAGTAAGTTAGGACAGGGTCCCCAACATACCCGTAATGAATCTGACTCGAGGACATACATAAGTACTACGAACGGCAACATCCGAATAGAAATGGAGTTCATCGGTCCGGGACGATGGCCGGGATGGACGATAGCTCCTAGAACACCCAACAGCAAGGGTCCTCTGTCATTCTGTGTACCCTGTATGGCATGAAACACAACGCCCACAGGCAAAGGGACGTTACTACGAAAGATGTATCGAGTATGTAAGGCAGAACTGAAACAATATATATCTCGACTCGAATGATAAAAGAGTAACAGACTCAATCTGTACCTGTAACCAACACTGGTAATCATGTATGTGAATATGAACTTTTAAAACATCATGTGAATATATATAATGCATACTTTCTCCCTGCTCGCAGCTCCTTCGGGCATAATAGCATAATGGCCCCATCGGCCAACCACTTCGAGCATCATAATCATCGTATACCAGCTTATCACGTGATTTGCGTATATAATTCCATAGCCCTCCCCGTTCCCCATAAAATCATGTCGTACATATATATAAGTGTGCAAATTCATGATAATCTTCATAAAACATCAAAGGACTCCTTTCGGAGCAACGTTTAGTTCAAAATGGGAACTTCTTCCCCTTTTCATTTGTCTCCTTCGAGACTTAAAAATCAAATATGAAATGCATATGAATAAAGAAGCCTTATGAATGTCCCCTTCGGGATTTAGACATCATTATGAAAATGTACAACTTATGGATGACCCTTCGGGACTTAAGAAGTCAAGGAACTCGAGATATGAACAACACCAATATAAACATAGGGACATGAGCTCCTACATCTAGGAATGGATTCATTATGAGTATCGTCACATTGGTGCTTATCATAAATCATGCCAAAATGAAAGAAATGATAACCTTAGCATACCTGGAAGCTTATTTCTTAACTTTCCAACTTACTTCCTGTCTTGCAATCTACATAAGATCATTCGTGGTCACGTAATCTACATATAAAACCAGTCATACTATAGTTAGGCTTATCGTCATATGTTTGTCTTAAGCCTTTAAATTAAATCCCCTTAAAATCTCCCGAAATTGAGGCAGCATCTCTTCTGTTTATATCCCTAGCCCGAAATCACAATACCAACAACCATCACAGCGACAACAACACTAACACCAACAGCATCATCATCAATACCAAAATATTCCATAAAACATCCCACAAGATATTTATCAACATATGCAATAACAATATATACTTTCTTTCTTCCCAATCAAGGAGCATAATCTTATCAACACACCAACAACATTAGATACCATCCATATACATGGAAATTAGCCCAACAACACGGCTATAACATGCTCAAAACAGTCCACAAAGTCAACAACTACAACTCAACACTTCATGACCTTTCCTCCATAACTATTTTCACTTTTGAGACTTGCTAAACCTTCAAATCAACTCAACATAAGCGATAGGATGAATAACATACCTTATTCTTGAAGAAATTTATCCACACCAACTTTCTTCAAGACCAAACTCACCACAACATCAAGTAGAAACAAGAACAATCACTTTTCATGAACTAGTTCGGTGTAATCTTTTTGAATTCTTGATTTAAGGGGTTATAAGTGTTTAAGAGAAGTGCATGGATGTGTCTACAACTCCCAACAAGTGTAAATGATGAAAAAAGTGGAATAATAGGGTACTTATACCCCTTGAGAGTCGGTTCCACCGACTTTCCAAGTGGGGCCCGCGGGGAGCCATTTGCCAGCTTGGAGGCTTATCTTAAAATGCCCGTAACTCCCTACTCTGATATTATGTGTGTGTGTGTGTGTGTGTGTGTTGTGTGTGTGTGTGTGTGTGTGTGTGTGTGTGTGTGGTTGGTCTGTTTGGAAACTAGACTTTCTGAACTTCAATTTAGGCTTTTGTTTCACTTCAAAACTCTTGATATACTAGGAGATATACCCCTTTAAAGTGGAACTAAAATTTCTGTCCAAAATTTTGCCAACTTTTTCCAAATTTTCGACAAACTTATTTTCTTCAATTTGCTTGATCCCGGAACCTTTAGGAACTTACTTAACACTTTTTAAGAGTATTTCTTAACCGTATAAGGATTCCATAACCTCTCCGAGCTTATGTTAGTTTACTTACAATGCAAACGACGCGAAAATTTTTTTCGAGGTGTAACAGTAGGTTTATGAAGTTATAAATCATCTAAAATGAATCAGAGTACCTAGATACTACTAAGATGATTATGTGTCATGCTTGTTTCATTTGAGTAGAGTTCAGTCCTGACATTCATGTTATTGGACCCTCTCTTTTTCATATCTAATTCATGTTTGAGTTTTCAAAAGAAGTCTAAGGGGTTTTGGTCACTAGAAGGTTTTACGGGTCATGTTTTTTCTCTCTCAGCGCATGATAAGCAAGGTTGATAAGGTGCACTGAAAACCTAAAAACACAGATGGCTCCACTGACTTCTCGACTACATAAACCGGCGGCGACACCCACTTTAGTGACTCCAGCTAGTGGAATTCAACAACGATTACCACCACTGACATTTGGTAGCTACCTCCCTGCTTAGTTCCAGACGATCCAAGAGGGAGTTGGGGCGACTGAAGAGGGTTATCGGATCTCACCACCAGTACCAGCGGTGGTAAAGGGTCAAAAAGGAAAGGAAGCAATGAATACGCATGCACCTCGAAGGTTACAGTTTTCTGCAGCAGGAGCTTTGGCACAGACCACACCAGTTGTTGCTGATAGCCCGCCACTAGAAGTAAAACCTTGGGTAAACAATAGAAATTCTCAGATGGGTAAGCCTCTTTCGTACATACCTCCTGATATTCGCAATGGTAGAATGGTTGTTACTATAAGTGCGGAAGATATAAGGGAACAAGAGGATTATTGGAATTCTACACTAATTGGAGAATGTATTGGGTGATAATCCTGGATAGTTATGTTGCAGCTGTTTGGGGATTTGTCTCAAAACCTCAAATTCTGCACCATGATGAGGGATATTGTCTGTTCAGATTTGACACAATTAGAGAAAGGGACTTAGTGATGCAAGCAGGAACTTATACGTACCATAATAAACCCCTCATACTGTAGAATTGGGAGATTGATTTTGATTTTGATCCGGAGTGCCTTACTACAATCGCTCTATGGGTCAAGTTTCCTGGTCTTCCAGTAGGCTACTGGTCGACTGAGGCTCTAAACAAGCTAGCTAGTGCAATAGGACAGCCCATGTATACTGACAAACTGACTGCTGCTTATGATAAGATATCTTATGCTAGAGTACTTGTCAATTCTGATGTATCGCAGCCTCTGCCAAAGCAAACTACAACTGATGAGGTGAAGCAGGCACCAAAGAGGAAGAGAAGGAATGGGAAGAAGAGAATTGTTCAGAGGTGGCATCACAAAGAACAAAGTGACACAATCAAACCTGTTAAGGGGGCACCTGAAGAGGAGCCTCTAGTAGCTGTACCACCTCAGAATATGTCAAGCATAATTCCTTTGAGTGATCCCATTTCAATGCAAGAAGTAGAACACTATGATTCTACAAATGCTCCAGTCACCCAGAAGGCACCTATGCACTCTAACGATGCTTCTAGGCAAGAGAAGCCAAGTACCTCAGAGTCCAGGTCTGAAGGTGCACTTGAGCTTGACTCCAACCCCTATGATTATATGTACCTGGAATGTTAGAGGGCTAAATCATCCCTCAAAACAGAAAGAGCTGAAACTCTTTCTGGAAAAGAATAAGATTGATGTAATGGGCTGTATAGACACTAGAGTAAAAGAGGAAAAATAAAATAAAAAATCATTTAGACTATAGTTGGTGGATGGCAATACTGCTGCAATTATCTACGCAGCATATAATGGAAGGGTTTGGATTCTTTGGAAGAGTCATCTACAGGTCAAGTATTGGATATCCAAGAACAATACATACATTGTCAGGTCGAGGATGTTGCAAGACAATTCACTACACTATTAACTGTGATATATGCAAAGAATGAGGCATACCAGAGAAAGGAATTATGGGGATCACTACAACATTTGGGTGCTCAAATACAGACTACATGGCTAATTAGTGGAGATTTTAATAGTGTTTTGACAACTGATGATAGAATAGGGCAACCTGTGTCCCAATTTGAGATTCAGGACTTCCAAGAGTTTGTTGCAAACCTACAATTGACACCACTACAATCTACTGGGTGGCATTTCACTTGGACAAACGAACAGGACCCTGCAAGTAGAGTATATAGCAAAATAGACTGGGCTTTTGGCAATTTCCACTGGTTGCAGAGGTTTGGGCATGTACAGGCTAATTATCTTAATTCAGGGGTATCTGACCACTCACTCATTCTTATGAAATGCTGCCAACATCATAATCTCCACCCTAGACCCTTTAAGTTCTATATAAATGTCATGACTCACCCTAAGTTTACTGGCATACTGCAGAAGGTGTGGCAACAAAAGCAGGGCCATAAGGCTGCCCATGAGGTCGGGAGGAAATTAAAATTACTGAAAGTGGAATTGAAAGAATTAAATATTTATATGGCTTCCTATAGCCTGAAGCTTATTCTTGCTAGGCAAACATTAGATATGGTCTAGACTGCACTCTTAAACCAACCTCTGGCTCAACACCTCATTGATCAAGAAAAGGAGACTCTAGCTAGTATTGACAAGTGGAGCAAAATTGAGGAGCAAACATTGAGACAAAAATCAAGAGCTAGTTGGATTAAAGGGGGAGATGGGAACTCAAAGTACTTCCATGCTTAGTGGAAGATAAGAGCTGCCAAGAATACAATTACTTCTGTCTAGAATGAAGTTGGGGAGAAGCTTACAGATCCTGTTCTAGTGGAAGATGAGTTCATTCGATTTTTTACAAGCCTTATGGGCACCACTACAGAGAAAATGATCTGCCCCAACTCTGAGGTGATCAAAAAGGGCCTCTGCTTGACCCATAGCCAGAAGCTATCGCTTATTCAACAAGTTACCAAGGAAGAAGTCTGGGTAGCTATTAAGAGTATGCCAAAAGATAAATCTCCTGGGGTCGATGGGTACCCAATTGAATTCTTCACTAGCAACTGGGAGGTGGTAGAGAATGAAGTAACTGCAGCTGTCCTTCAATTTTTTCATACTGGGAAACTCCTGCCATCTTTGAATTGCACTGCTATTACGCTGGTTCCAAAAATTCCTTCACCTACAACTATTAAAGATTATAGGTCAATTGTCTATCCCACCACCCCCTATAAAATCATCGCAAAGGTACTGACTTTAAGACTAAAAACTATTATTAGTGGACTTATGAGCAACTCACAGTCTGCCTTTGTAGAGGAGAGGAGCATTATTGACAACATACTTGTGAATCATGAACTGTTTAAAGGTTACACTAGAAAGGGACTGACACTAAGATATGTTCTAAAGGTTGACCTCAGGAAAGCATATGATATGCAGCATTGGAATTTTTTACAAAGAATGTTGACTGATTTAGGATTTCCTTTCAAATTCATCTCTTGGATAATGGAGTGTATCACTTCAGTCTCCTATTCTTTGGTGCTAAATGGTGGGTTGTCAAAGCCTTTCCCTGGAAAGAGAGGGATAAGACAGGGTGATCCTATGTCACCCTATCTTTTTATTATTGCGATGGAGTATCTACAAAGAGAGATGACTCAACTAACTTTGAACAAAGAGTTTCAATTCCACCCTAGATGTAAAAAACTAGGAGTAACTCATATTTGTTTTGCAGATGACTTGCACATGTTCAGTAAAGCTGAACTCTCTTCTATTCAGCTATTGCAAGCTACTTTTCAGAAATTCTCATGTTCATCAGGGTTGCAAGCAAATATGGATAAGAGCTCCACATATATGGCTGGTCTGACTGATAGGAAGAAGCAGGAAATATTACAGGAACTGGGATATAATGAAAGGACACTCCCCTTCAAGTATCTGGGGGTTCCTGTATCCTCTAAAAAATTGAATGTGAGACAATGTTTGCCTTTAGTTGAGAAAATTACTATAAGAATAACTTGTTCGTCTGCTAGATTGGTGTTTTATGCAGGAAGAGTCCAACTGATCAAAGCTGTATTATTTGGTGTTCAAACCTACTGGGCCCAGATATTCATACTCCCCAAGAAGATAATGAAAATAATTGATGCATTGTGTAGATCATTTCTATGGACAGGTTGTGCTAATATCTCAAAAAAAGCTCTAGTCTCATAGGCAAAGATCTGCCAACCTCAAGCTGCAGGTGGGCTGAACATACTTCACTTGGTCCTGTGGAACAAAGTTGCCATCATGAAGCACATGTGGGCTATTGCTGTAAAAAAAGATTGCTTGTGGATCCGGTGGGTTAATGCATATTATATAAAGAACAGGACCCTTGAAAACTTTCCTATACCTAAGTCAGCTTCTTGGGTTGTGAGGAAGATACTGCAAACTAGAGACCTGTTAATGCAACATGGACAACTACAGGAAGACTTGATAACTAGACTGTCTACACTACATAGTATGGGTAAATTTGAAATCCATAAGGCTTACTTGCTTCTTTTGCCCTAATATCCAAGAGTAGCCTGGAAGAGTGTGGTGCTTAACACAACTCTGCATCCTAGATTCAAGTTTATCCTATGGTTAGCTGTTCAAAATAGGCTAACTACTGTTGATAGACTCTTGAAGATTGGGATTGTAGTGCCTACTAAGTGTGATTTTTGTGCAACAACTAGAGAAACTTTTGATCATCTCTTCTTTGGTTGTTGTGTCACAAGAACTGTTTGGAACAGACTGCTAGCATGGCTCGGCTATGCTAGAAATGTTGGCTCTTGGACTTCTGAATTAACCTGGGCCTGTCAGATGGCAAAAAGAAAGAATGGTAAATGATCCATTGATGCTTACTGTTTTGCTATGACTGTTTATATTATCCATAGGGAGAGGAACAATCTGAGATTCAGATAGGGGAATTTTGATGCTGAGAAGATCTGCAGGGAGATTGCACTCCATCTACATATTTGAGGGAATGAAATGAAGCTGTGGAAGAATGCTCTACTTCAACTAAACTCAGTACCTTAGCCTAGTATTGTATAGGAAGCATGTCTGTCATCTGTTTTCATGGATGCTATGTCATTTATTTGCTTTACTTTATACGTACATAGCAGCATGTTGCTATTGAGAAAGCAGTGGGTCAGCCCTGCTTAGTTCTGTAATGCTTACTTTGGTTAAATGAAATCATTCAGTTACCAAAAAAAAAAAAAGATAATTGAGTCTTGATGTGCTCTTAACTATTGAAAATGATTAATCAACTGAAAAAAGGGAGTTATTTGAGTCTAAAGGATGGTGCTAAGTCTTAACTTAAGTTTTTAAGTGATTAAAATGTTCAAATCTTCTCAAAGTGTTAATGTCCAAAAGAGAATTCAAAATGGCTTTGCATAGTTGGGACCCTAGACTGAGTTGATTCAAGCTATTAACTTATATGGTCAATTAGGTGTTTAGATAAAATTCGGTTTAAGGGCAGTGCCAAACTACACTTGCCCATAAGTTCTTGGTGATTTTCATTAGGTATGGGGATAAGGTAAGGGAGTTGGGGTTGCCTTGGGAGAGTAAAAGGTGAGCTTAGGCATGAATTGGAGGTGGTGACCAGTGGGGCCTTTGATCCTTTTTTACTGAAAGTAAGACTCAGGAGAGGGATGGGGAGGTGATGACCTCACCCTATCCTATTTCTCTTTTAGGACCCTGACGCTTCCTTGTCTCGTAAATCTTGTTGTCATCACTGTGGGATTCACAGAGATCATGGGATTGGTCAAGGATAGTTTATCATGCCTTAGGGGGATCCTTAAGATTTCATGTTATTTAAAGTTAAAACAAAGGGTAAGAGTCTGTCACAGTTTTGTAGGGGGAATAAAAACTACTATTAACTAAGTGGTAAGGGTAAGTTACTGACTAGGGTCTGAATCCATGTTCTCAGTGTTTAACCTGCTTTTTTTTTTTTTTTTTTGGCTTCATGAATATGTTTAAAACTTGTGTGATACATTTATGAGTGTACTTGTCTATGTGATGTGCTATACTTAATTTGAACTTAGGAAAAAGGCATTTAGTTAACTTAAGATTGGTAAGAACCCTTTGTTCTTAAACCTCAACTGTGGCACTTAGACTTTAGTGGGAATTGTTGTGTAACTTGGATTAAAAAGGTAAAGTTGTGCTCTATCTAGTAAGGTTTGATTCTATGTTATTGTTGTGTTTAAAATCCTATCATGTTGGGAACTATGGAATGAGATAACTGGATATTGAGTCTATGTTTAAAAAGATGAATAGTGATAAGCTGAAATTGGTTTGATGTTGTTATTTGGGGATATAATGAGTATTCTTAAAAGCAGGCTGAACCACTTGGCCTAGGAGGGTCTTTTCAAGACACCTCAAAGAGAGGCAAGAGCCAAGCCTAGCTTGACTCATAGTACATCTACCTCCAATGAGGGTGTCATGACCAATTTATGGACCATGGGGGCATTCCTATCTTGAGGGTATATTGGCCTTCCTTAAATCTCACCATTTTACCAAAGGGTTGGAAATAGAAAGAGTTGGCAAAATTAGCTTGTTTAAAGGTTTAAAGGTAACCCAGGAGTTAGGAAAAGGGCGGTCATTCCAAGAGGATGATTTTGCCTTCTTTTTAAAGAGAAATGAACTAGTTTAAGGTCATGGACAATAAGTGCCCTGTTTGGAAGTTAAAAATCCTGAGTTGCTAAGAATTGTGTTAAAATTTATGCCATTCCTTTTTATGTGAACTTGGTGACATACATAGCTGACCCTTTCTCCTTTTTTATTTCAAGTGGCAACTTACATGAAATCTTTTTGTGAATGTGCTCTTACTACTGTTGTACTAAAACAAAGGTTCTTTCCTGTGGTCTTTTCCTTGGAATATAAAGTTGTACAGTCTCAGTTTCATTTGATGTTGTTTGGTCCAGATTCTTGGTGCTTCAATCCTGTTTTGGTGATTATAAGTCATAGAATTTTTCCTGTTTCTTTACATCCTTCTACTGTGCTTCTGTGATCACATTAAACAGTTCTCATTTCCTGCTATGAGGTCTGTTAACATATGAAGTTGATGAATCACTTCTTTGATCTGCATAAGAGTCAAAGTTAGACTTTAATTAGCTTTGGTTTTGTCCTTGAACACTATTCTAAGGGACATGTGTCACGACCTATTTTGCCTAAGTCGTGCGGGCACTTACCTTCCCACTTCAATAAGCGAACCCTCAGCCCAACACATGAATAAATACACAAAGAATGAAATTAAGCAACAGAATAGAATTAATATGTAAGTCTCACCATATATATATATATATATATATATATATATATATATATATAAGTAGTAGAAAAGTACGGAATGACGATAAACACCCCCAGGGTCTAGTCAGAATAACACAAGAGCATCGCGCGGGCACTTAACTTCCGGTCCGCATACATCTTCTGCCGACTCTGAGCGGCCAAGTGCTTGGCCTGAATAACTCTTACTTTATCAAGGGACTCTCTCAATAGATCCGCGCTCCAAGGTCGAGCGTCGAACCCATCAAACTAACCAATTGGAGATCTACATCCTCCTTAACCAAAAAGGGGCCCCAAAAAC
>NW_026719314.1:0-11864 GCF_029784015.1 Lycium ferocissimum | reverse complement strand
CAAATCCTAGTCTAATCGGGAAAACATCCGCAGATCCCCGCTTTCCTCACGCGATGCGGAAGGATCGCGCAAGGATCTGCAGCTTCTCGCCTTTTGCCCGCGATGCGGGCTGATCGCCTGACTCTGATGACTGAGTTTGGTTGTTCCGCTTTCTTCACGCGATGCGGGCTGATCGCCTGACTTTCTGGAGCTTCTCGCGATCCTTCCGCGATGCGGAAGGAAAGCGATGTTCCTATGATTGATTACTCTCCTTTTAGTTCGCCCTTCGCGGTTATCGACTCGTCACCTCGCCAACCGACATACTGCTACGACTTCCAAGCATTTCAAGCACATTTTCCATCGTTTGTCGTCATCGTACCTATACACATAAAACATAACGACATAAGTTCAAATACGACGGTTACTTCATGAATTAGGCGATACAAGTCATAATAAGAGGTTGTAATACGACGCAAAACATGATATTTGTGCCAAATATCACTTTGCCTGATACATAACTCATAACTCGCTTTCCTTAACAACTTTCTTTCCTTAACTCGAATGTCTTTGGAAATCTTAATTAGGACCATTTAAGACTATTCCTTACTTGTCCAAGCCTCGTTTACGTCATGTCCTTCATTAGTCTACTCACCGTATGCTAAGGGGGAATTTCCAAGGTGTAACATATGACCCCTAATCCCACAATGGTGACAAACACGATCTTCCCATCTAAATGTTTATCGGTTACTACCTTGCGAATACCTGTTCTGATCATTGTCCCTCTGACCTTGTCCACCAAATGGAACGCCCACATTAGATTGAGAAACAAACTGCTGAGGTGTAGAATACCCTTTCGTTTGCCCTCCATTTTGTGAACTACTGAAACCACCCATAGATCGGGCCTTCTTACTTTGTTCCCTGTCTAGCCTTTCTTCGCCCTTCCAATTCTCTTGTTGCTCGGCAAACCCAACCAAGGAATCACCGTTCTCCACCCCAACAGTGGTACGGTTAGTGACCCTGGCGGCTCATCCGCCAGATGAGGAACACCATTATTTCCCTGATTAGCAGTCCTCGCACGAGTTAAAGCCATTTCTGCGGGGCACGAATTATTGAACACGTCAGAATGATCCTAACGGTAGTTCAAGCTCTATAGCACAATCTAGAATTAAGAAGAGTGAGAAACACTATAAATGCCGGGTAGTCTTTCGATCATGCGGTGATCGAGGCTGCGTGAGGAAGACTCCGCTAGACACAGCTCCACAGACACAGATAACTCCTAGGACACACTTAAACTTTGGCTCTGATACCAAGCTTGTCACACCCCAAAACCCACCATAGACGTGACCGGCATCCGACGTCATGAACAACATCGGAAGAACATAAAAGATGCAATAACAATATTTGAACCTGCCAGGTCCAATATTCGCCTCCAACAGTTTATAAAATAAATGTACAAATCATGAATATATGAATTAACCATTGACCAGGCCAAGTATTTCACTGACGAATTCAAATCACCACAATCCACTCACAGGCAACAACAAATGAAACAAGCCACTCACAGGCAGATCAATCAATCGATACTCCGGGTTAGGAAACCGCAGAAGGTAATCTTCCTCTGGACTAGCAACACAATAGATACTCCGAGCTTGGAAGAAACGGAGGCTAATCGTCCTCTGGACTAGCATAGCCATAGATACTCCGGTCTAGGAAGATACGGAGGCTAATCGTCCTCTGGACTAGCACAGCAAGAGATACTCTGGCTTGGAAGCAACTGAGGCTAATCGACCTCTGGACTAGCACTGCCATAGATACTCCGGTCTAGGAAGATACGGAGGCTAATCTTCCTCTGGACTAGCACAACAATAGATACTCCGCGCTAGAAAGCAACGGAGGTCAATCGTCCTCTAGACTGACACAACAATACTCGTATCGATACGTTAGGATCTATAACGGCCAATCGTCCTCTGGATTTGCACAGCTTGCCTATACAGGCCCAAACACCAACAAAATATAAATCATGGCATATTACCAAATCATCAATCATGGCTTAGAGTCGAATCTCACATCTCAAGTCATCATCTCAAAATAGAGGCATTTCAAGTCATAACCGATTGAGAATCTTATTCAAATTTCTTGTTCAATTTCAAGTTTAAGAAACCCATTCAACAAAAAAACAAGTTTAAGATCCAACCTTTAGAAGATTAAGTTCAATCATCCAATAATGGGAAAAGCGAGTTTCACAAAGTAGTATAGTTCATATAAGGTTCAATGTGGGCTTGACCCTACACACGCATGACCTTGTCTAAAAGAAATCATCTTTAATTCCTGAATAAATTCCACCAAACAAGAGTTATAACTTATACAAACAATCAAGGAAGGTTTCTCAAATACAATTCATGCTTTCACAATATAAGCGTACTTCACAATTAGACATAGTTGAAAAGATGATTTTTGGAATATAGACATACAAATCACCTTCATAGTCAAAAAGGATTTTTAAAAGCGACATACCTTAATACGTTAAACAAAGTTTAACAATTCACTTTCCTAATGACGAACACCCAAACCCTAGCTTGAATCACTTTGAGAAGAATTATGCTACAAACCCTAGGTTTTGGTCACAAGAATCATGTTAAGAATCATGGGTTTGATGTTAGAATGGATTAGTAATGTTAAGGGTGTTCTTACCTTTGATTTGAAGACTTGGAGGAATGATTTTCGTCCTTAGGGTTTGGGAGGATGAAAAAAATGGGAACAAAATAAGACCATACGCATTTTAAACCTAATTTTCTGCCAGAAATAGTGAAAGTACGGCCACAAAGTACGTCCCGTACTTTGAAGTACGTCCCGTACTTTGAAGTACGTCCCGTACTTGTAGCCCATACTTTGGCTGCCAAAACCAGTGAGGAATGGAAGAAGCACGTCCTAAAAGGATGTCCCGTACTTTCTGGGCGTACTTTGGGCGAAATCTCCAGCTTTTGTGCCCTTCAGTAAAACGGATATAACTTTTTGTACATAACTTTTCTTGGGCTGGGCGACCTACCATTGGAAAGTTATTTCGAAGATCTACAACTTTCATCAAGGAAGTGTTTCCAAATTTGCAGCACATGTTCATCAAAATCGCCCAGAAGATAGACCTACCAAAACTTAGGCGAATTTAAGAGCCCTTAAGAACTTCAATTGTTGGTTTGACTTCAAAACGACCATCTTCCACCGGAATTCATCAAGAATGGATTCATATAGGTATAATATCATCTTAACACTAGATTTTTACATATTCAGACCTTACCCGAATTTACGGAGTGTTACACAATTCTTCTAGTTTTCACTAGAATCGCCCTATAGCCTCGGACATTGGGTCAACTGGGGTAAAATGGTCAAAACACGCATAACGACTGAATGAATCGTTACATCGGATACCAATTAAACAATAATTCATCCTTGAACGGACAAGGGATGAAACAAAGGAAGGGTACCTGACTGGATGAAAAGCTGGGGATATCTACTACATATATCAGACTCAGTCTCCAGAGTAGCCTGTCACGACCCATCCGGAGGGCCGCGATGGGCACCCGGTGCTAACCCACCCGGGTACCTCTTAACATACTTTCACATCACATCTAGGTGAGCCACATAGCTAAATCACGCTTTTATTCATCATTTATATTAATCCCATTGGGCGACAATTTACTTATATCATCATTAACATCCATGCCCATATAAATGTACATAAGCCGACAAGGCTAACAAAATAATATCCCAAAATATAGGCCGACAAGGCCAAACATATCTAACCATATACACATGTCTATAAGCCTTTAAGAAGAGTATATCATATCATATAGGCGGGACAGGACCCCGCCGTGCCCATAAGTATGTACACAAAAGAATCTATACCAAAAGCTGGGGCTCCGAATGAAATGGAGCTTTGCTATGTAGTCCCTGAGAAATATAGCTATGGATCAAGTCGCTCCCGGGCACTGCAACGGGCATGACGCGGCGTCCTGAACAAAAAGGACGTCAGTACGAAGAATGTACTGAGTATGCAAAGCATGATCAATATCAATATGAAAACATAATAGGCAGCATCTAAAATAACATAGGATGGGAGATAATAGCATCATCGTCATAGCACTTACTTGCCTTCCATAGGGACATTCCATTTCTATTGCGTATCCATGTACATACATCCATATCCGTACTCATTTACCTTTCGTTTTCATTTTCGTATTCGTATTCATATTTCCATTCATACTCATATTCATATCATTTATATCTCATATACATTGCATATACATAGCCTTTACATAACATTTACATATACTTAGCATATTCGGACTCATATTGATGTCATATACATAGCATACCCGACCACAAAGGTTCGGTGTTTCACATACCTGGCCCTACCAGGGCTCAGTGTCATACATACCTGGCCCTACCAAGGCTCAGTGTTATCCGTACCCAACTGCAGTGGTAAGCGCACATATATATATATATCTATACCTTCTACCAGGCCATATAAGCTCGGGGTTTCATGGTAGCCACACATGAGCACATATACATATAAGCATCTTTAGCATTATTGCCATCGTCGCTCATTACATCTATCCTTAAAGTATTACTCGTCATATAAGGAACTTAATACAATCGTATCATATCGAGAATCATAAGCTTAGTAGCTTTTAGAGATGGGATCATTGGAGAATATCGTAGGCTCATGGAAGGTTAAATATTTGGCCAAAGAACCATGCCTTATGAAAGAAGGGTTAGCCTTACATACCTTTCCGTTCAACTATTCTATCACTTGCACGTTCTTCTTCAATGCTCTCATTTCTACCTTCATTAGAGTGCATACTAACATTAGAGAATTGATAGCTTTAGCATTCATGACTAAAGCTAGGGAAAATTGGACAGCATCTCCTTTATTTATATGACTTCCTCCATATCATATATCAACTCCCAAACATCAATAATAATATTCATCATATCATCACAATAGCCTTTATTCAACTACATTATCCTTACTTCTCAATTCACTTCAACTCATCCATATTCATGGTCATATCACACAATTTCGTTCATTCATATACAAGGTCTATTCCATGTTCTCAATATTATTTATAGCATGATTATAATCATAATGTATCAAGAATCGGAACTCAATCCAAGCATTTACTCAAAAGTGACACTATTCCCACATTCATGACCCATTTCCTATTTCCTTATATAATCTAAGTGTTTCAACTTTCAAATACCTTAAACAACAAGGAAATGTCATAAAACTTACCTTAGATGGAATAGGAATGAACCTTGGGTGCCAACACTTCACTTGAGAAAAACCCTAGTCACTTGAGAAAAATCCTAGTTTCACCTCCACTTGAATTTCTTGTTTTGGATGAACTTTAATGGGTTTCTTACATTTGATTCACTTAACTTGATGTGGATGATCACTAATGTCTCTTGAATTTTTGTGGGAGAAATGTTCTAGAGAGTTCTAGAGAGAAGCAGTGAAATGTGGAAATGAAATAATAAACTTGGTCACCTTTTTAATAACTCAGAATTCTGATCTGTCTGGACATTCTACCGACACTTATATGGTCCGTATAGTTATATACGGTCCGTATAAGTGACCGTGAAATGGGACCTTCAGACTCTCGCATCTGTGACCATTATACGGTCCGTATAACTGACCGTATAATCCCACCAGTGAGGGATCTTCACTGTGATGGTTCTGCGGTCCATTATACGGTCCGTATAACATTATACGGTCCGTATAATGAGCCGTATAACCCATCAGTCCACTGAACTTGTTCTCGTCACTTCGTTTGATCTCCAATCCTTATGGAACCTTCTTAACACTTGTTTATCACTTCATTAACAATCTAAAGGATGTTATAACTCCTCTCCAAAACTTCATTAAGTCATCATTAACTCGTCACTCATAAATCCTTTCCGATAGGGCCATGAGAGATGCAGTTCAGTTGTTGACCAGAGTAGTGGCAGGGCAGGCTCGCAGGCATGGACTAGGAGTTGACCATGTGGATAGATCTGATAGTTTGAGGGTTCGTGACTTCTTGAATTGTAATCCTCCAGAGTTTTTCGGGTCAAAGCCCGAGGATGATCCACAAGAGTTTATTCGGCAGATGCAGCGTACATTGAGGATAATAAGGGCTTCTGAGACTGAGTCTGTTGAGTTGGCTTCATATCGATTGCAAGACGTAGCTGTTAATTTGTATGAATCTTGAGATTTATCTAGGGGCGAAAATGCTCCTCCAGCGGTATGGGATGAGTTTGTGGAGGCCTTCCTTGGACACTTTCTGCCCCTAGAGATGAGGCGAGCCAGAGTTGATAGATTTTTGCATTTGAGGCAGAATGACAGGAGCGTTCGAGAGTATAGTCTTGAGTTTGATTCATTGGCTAGGTATGCGCCGACTATTGTAGCTGATATGGCGGATAGAGTACATCGTTATGTCATGGGACTAGATCGTTATTTGGTTGATAGTTGTATGGCAGTGGCTCTTCAGCCAGGTATGGATATTGATCGGGTACAGGCGTACGCACAGGGGGTAGAGGATCGACACAGGGGACGTCAGCCAGATAGAAACCATGACAGAGGCCAGTATAAGAGGGATAGATCATGGGTTATTCTGGTGAGTTTTGAGGCAGGCAGCCTCAGCAGCATGTTAAATATTATTCCCAGCAAGCGCGGAGTACACCCCCACGGTTCATGGGTAGGGGATTCGACCACACAGGGTATTTCAGGAGCCGATCAGCGTCAGGTTCACAGATGAGCAGGGGTTTGAGTTTGTCAAGGCCACCTTTGCCTCGATGTTCTCGGTGTAGTAGGCCCCATTTTGGGGAATGTCGTTGGGTTACAGGTGCTTGTTTTTCTTGCGGCCGTCAAGGCCATATGATGAGGGAGTATCCCTATGGAGGTGGTGCAGGTGGTATGGCTCAGCGTACTGGATCGGTTGTTGGTTCATCGTCTTCTGTAGCCATGCGCCCTACGGGGCAGGGTATTCAGATGCCAGCAGGCCGTGGTAGAGGTCGTGGCGGAGCTTCCAGTTCTAGCGGTCCCTCAAACCGGATATATGCTTTGGCTAGTAGGCAGAATAAGGAGGCATCATCGAATATGGTTACAGGTATATTATCAATTTTCTCTCGGGACGTATATGCATTGATAGATTCAGGTTTCACCTTATCATATATATCCCCCTTTGTTGCTAGTAGAATCAGAATAGAACCTGAGTTTATAGAACCATTTGAGGTAGCTACACCTGTAGGAGATTCTGTCATAGCTAAGCAAGTATATAGGAATTGTTCGGTGGTTATATATAGTCGTCATACCATAGCAGATCTGATAGAGTTAGACATGACTGAGTTTGATGTTATTATGGGTATGGATTGGTTGGCTTCTTGTTATGCTAATGTCGATTGTAGAGAAAATATAGTTCGATTTCAGTTTCCAGGAGAGCCAATTATAGAGTGGAGAGGGAATACAGCATTGCCGAGGGGTAAGTTTATTTCATACCTTAAGGCAAGGAAGATGATTAAAAAGGGCCACATTTATCATCTAGTCCGAGTGCATGATATGAAAGCAGAGGTACCGGCTTTTCAGTCAGTCCCGGTAGTTAATGAATTCCCAGATGAACTTCCAGGTCTTCCTCCTGAACGGGAGATAGAGTTCACTATAGATGTATTGCCAGATACTCAGCCCATATCTATTCCTCCTTATAGAATGGCACTTACAGAGATGAAGAAATTAAAAGAGCAACTGAGAGACTTGCTAGAAAAAGGCTTCATCAGGCCTAGTACATCACCTTGGGGAGCACCGGTACTATTTGTGAGAAAGAAAGATGGGTCGCTACGAATGTGTATTGATCATAGGCAGCTGAATAAAGTAACAATAAAGAACAGGTATCCCCTCCCCAGGATTGACGATTTATTTGACCAGTTGTAGGGTGCTAAGTGTTTTTCGAAGATAGACTTATGGTCAGGTTATCATCAGGTGCGGGTAAAGGAGGCAGATATTTCAAAGACGGTATTCAGGACCCGATACGGGCATTATGAATTTAGAGTGATGTCTTTTGGGCTGACCAATGCTCCAGCAGTATTTATGGATTTGATGAACCGGGTATTCAAACCATTCCTAGATACGTTCGTTATTGTATTTATTGATGATATTCTAGTTTATTCACGTTCAGAAGAGGAGCATGCAGACCAATTGAGGACGGTACTTAGGGTACTCTAGCACCAGAAGTTGTATGCTAAGTTTTTTAAATGCGAAATCTGGTTGACTTCAGTAGCATTCTTGGGACATATTATTGGAGCTGACAGTATTCGGGTAGATACGCAGAAGATTGAGGCGGTAAAGACTTGTCCTACACCTACGACACCTACTGAGGTACGCAGCTTTCTGGGGCTAGTAGGATATTATAGGAGATTCGTAGAAAAGTTTGCCTCGATTTCAGCGCCTTTAACAAGGGTAACCCAGAAGGCAGCTAAGTTCCAGTGGACTGATGCTTGTAAACAAAGCTTTCAGTTGTTGAAAGACAAGTTGACTACGGCTCCAGTTCTAACTCTTCCTGTGGGACCAGATGGTTATGTTATTTATTGTGATGCTTCAGGTGTTGGACTAGGTTGTGTGTTGATGCAGCATGTCAGGGTTATAGCCTATGCCTCCCGACAGCTCAGAAAGCACGAGAAGAATTATCCTACTCATGATCTGGAGTTAGCAGTAGTGATTCATGCTTTGAAGATATGGAGGCATTATTTATATGGTGTTTATGTTGATATTTATACGGATCATAAAAGTCTCCAATATGTCTATAAGCAGAAAGAGCTGAATTTACGATAGAGACGGTGGCTAGAGTTACTAAAGGATTATGATGTTGATATTCTATACCATCCAGGGAAAGCAAATGTTGTAGCAGATGCTCTTAGCCGTAAATCTATGGGTAGCTTGACAGACGTGCAGCCAGAAAGGAAGGAGATGGTTCGTGAGATTTATCAGCTAGCTAGCCTTGGAGTCCGTTTGGCTAATTCTAGAGATAGTGGAGTCTCTGTTCGAGAAGTTACTGAGTCCTCTATCATAGAAGAGGTAAAGAGACATCAGCACGAGGACCCTATTCTAGCACAGTATAGAGATACAGCTCTTCAAAAGGAGAAGACCCTATTCGAGGTTAAACCTGATGGAGTGCTACGGTATAGAGGCAGATTGTGTATACCTAATGTTGCAGGGCTACGACGACAGGTTATGGGAGAGGCACACTCTGCCCATTATTCTGTTCATCCAGGGTCAATGAAGATGTATCATGACCTCAGATGCTTATATTGGTGGGATGGCATGAAAAAGGACACAGCGAAATTTCTTGCTCAGTGCCTGAATTATCAACAGGTTAAGGTCGAGCATCAGAGGCTGGTGGATTATTGCAGGAGATAGAGATCCCAACTTGGAAATGGGAAGTGATTAATATAAACTTCATTACAGGCTTACCTCTCACTCAACGGAAGTATGAATCTATATGGGTTATTGTGGATAGGCTGACAAAATCAGCCCATTTTCTTCCAGTTAGGACTACTTATTCAGCTAAAGACTATGCGAGGTTATACATCAGGGAGATAGTGAGACTTTATGGGGTTCCCACATCTGTTATATCGGATAGAGGAGCTCAATTTACAGCTAACTTCTGGAGATTGTTCCAGAAAGGATTGGAGACACAGGTGAGTCTTAGCACAACATTTCACCTTCAGTGATGATGGACAGGCTGAGCGTACTATTCAGACACTAGAAGATATGTTGCGAGCTTGTATTATTGACTTCAGAGGTAGCTAGGATGATCATTTGCCACTTATTGAGTTTGCTTATAATAATAGCTACCATTCTAGTATTCAGATGGCACCGTACGAGGCCTTATATGGGAGGAAGTGCAGGTCACGTATCGGTTGGTTCAATGTTGGTGAAACTAAGTTGATAGGCCCAGACATGATTCAGCAAGCTGTTGATAAGGTAAAGCTTATTCAGGAGAGATTATTGGTAGCCCAGAGTCGACAGAAGTCATATGCAGATAATCGACATCGAGACTTATAGTTTCAGATTGGTGACTGGGTATTCCTGAAGGTATCACCCATGAAGGGTGTGATGAGATTCGGCGAGGTTGCCTATGAGCTGGACCTACCATCGGATTTGGAAGCAGTACATCCAGTCTTTCATGTATCAATGCTACGTAAATGTATTGGTGACCCTTCTAGAGTATTCCCTGTAGATGATGTCCAGGTAACAGAGGATTTGTCTTATAAGGAGAGCCCCATAGTTATACTTGATCGCCAGGTTAGAAGGTTACATACTAAGGATGTGGCTTCCATCAAAGTATTGTGGCGAAATAATAATAAGGAAGAGGTGACTTGGGAAGCCGAAGACGAAATGAAGAATAAGTATCCCTACTTGTTCCCTATGCCTGCTGGTAATTTAATTCTTTATTTGACTATATTGATTGGTAAACAAGAATATATGATATTGTGGCCCTATAAAGCATCTATAGGTTACTAAATGCAGGTTGGTAGGTATAGCTATAAAGAAAACTCTGCCGAAATTTTTATAAGACTCTATAGACTAGTTAAACATTCGAGGACGAACGTTTTTTTTTTTAGAGGCAAAGGATGTTACACCCCGTAAGAGTCCGTGCTGCTTGACTTAAGACAAGAATGAATGAGTTAAGAAAGTTCAAGGAAAGTTAATCGAGTTAGTAAGCATATCGTTATATATATGGTGGCCTTAAGTATCCCGAGGTGACATGGTAACCTAAAGGATTTGAAATCATGTTATGAGTACGTATACGAGGCAATGTGAGTGCCCTTTTAAAGTATTTGAGATTATTAGTAATGATATAGAAGATGGACAAAAGATATGAATATACTTTTGCGATTGGAGTTTCGTCGAAGCTTTGTGAGTTCTCTAGTTATGTTTGAGGTTATTGTGATTCTCCGGACCCTTCGAGACGCGTGTATGGATTATAATAGATGTATATGAGTATGCATATGTATGTATAAGAGGTTACATGAGGGTTGGAAGGGGATTAGAAGTTAAATGAATCAAAAAAAAAAATGAATCGGAACAACTTCAGTAAAAATCTCGGACCAGATTTTAGCCCATATTGTTGGAGGCATATCTCCTATAATAAGATAAGTTTTAGGGTGAAACAAGAGCCTACATTGAAATTCAAAAAGTCTAGTTTCTAACTAAACAAACCGCTCGTCAATGTGATATCGGGATAAGGAGTTATGGACGATGCGGATGGGCTGGCGGGGTAGCAAATTGAGACCCTACCCAAGCATTTATATTTCAGCCCATGAAGTTTATATTTCGGCCAATGAAGCCCATTAACCTTAATATATATGGAAATTTCGTTTGAGGGCTATTCAGTTTCATCTAGGAACTTCCAAAAATATTAGAGAGAGAGAGAGAGGGAGAGAATATCTAGGCTAAGAAAACCATTTTGGTCAAAATTCGAGCCCCGAATCCCGAGGCTCCTGAAGAGAAAAGCGTTGTACGTCGCGTTGCCTTCAGTTTGAGGTAAAAATCAGCCAAAAAGTAGAGTGTTGACGTGGTTGCTGCATGTTTAAGGTAAGATTAAGGTCCCTTTTTCATTGATAGTAAGTTTAATTAGAGTTTTAACGGATTAGAACGGAGAAAATAGCGTTATAAACTCATTTGTTTTGTTGAGATTTATGGATTGGGGGCTGTTTTAGTCACGACCCAACCCCGTAGGCCGTGACTAGTGTCCGAATTGGACACTCATATGCCCCTGTCACTCAGAATTAACATAGTAACTTGCATAAATATAAATAATCACATATGATCTCAGATTAGCGCATAATAGCCA